>NW_017670507.1:277579-379032 GCF_001879085.1 Nicotiana attenuata | reverse complement strand
AAATTAAAACACTGAAAATAATCAACTTGAGGTGTTTTAAAGATTTGTTAATACCTTAGCTTTATCCGAAAGCCAATAAGCGACAAGACTACTCCATTGATCCCTCGGTATGCGACTTGGTCTATTTTTCAGCAAAAGGTCTTTAGTCTTATATTTTCGCAAATACTCACCTTTTAACTCACACTTGTAATCTTTCCATTTCTTTCCTAGTGGCTTTAGGACATAAGCTTCTCCTCGTCTTGGGATAGAGTACTTCTTCTAAAAAAATAAAGTCAATATTTAGAAAAAAATATCATGTATAAAAGATTGAACCCATTCATATAATAATAATAAACAAATAAACAAATAAATAAATAAATAAATAATAATAACTACTCCATACCCTCACAAAATCCACCAATTTCTTCTTTTCCTCCTTGTCAAAATTTCTCCAATCATCTACATGTAAAGGTGTTAGTTCTGGAGTTCTCGCAATGATTCCTAGAAAGCTAGCAAGCTTTCGACCTTTTTCCCCAATAGCTTGGATACGATTATTAAACGTCACATCAACTACCTTCAGCGGAGGAAGTTTCCAAATATCTTTTAGTAAAGCAGGCCCACGAACCTTTCTTGGCTCCAAATACCTAGAATAGAAGATTCAAAGGTCATCAAATGGCAAAAACTTATATGGTTAAATCTGTTAAATAACAGTATAATGACAAGGAAAGGTTTAAATGGTAACTGATGGAGATGCTGGAGGTGATGCAACTGGTTTAAATGGTAATATGATATCCAAGGAGTTAGTACCATGCAACAACAGTGCCAAAGAACCTCTGGCCAGTGGCAATTCAGCAAGGGACAACCATGCTCGACCAAATGTTTCAAAGAAAAATCTGGTGGAGGAGCTTACGGGCAAACATGCTCACAGCTCTAATGTTCCAACACTCCATTTTTCTACTCCTCACGCCGAACAAATTATTAAGGATGCTCAAAATGCAATGATGTTGAATAATAATATGGTGAAACAACCTATGGTTACACTAAACACCTCTGTTTTTGAAGTTCCAACACAGTCATTAGAGTGTTGTGGAGAACATGGTGGTGAGCAATTGGTTCTGTCCATAGGAAAGCGAGGATGAAACTGGAAGCTGGAAGCAAATTTCGGTTGTAGGTACACTTACTGACAGTAACAAAGCAAGATGGGCAGATGGAAGATGCAAGACAATCAAACATCACAGATAGGATCCCCAGGGACACGTCTAGGGGCCCAGACCTAATTTTCCAACAACCCAATCCCAGTACCACTTTCCTAGAAGTAAGAAATATGGAAACACTTGGAACTTGATCCACTTAATGCAGAATGCAGGACTCTGCACTTTATTGGTGCAGAACAAACTCCTGCATCAGATCAGCCCACAATCTAGATCCAGTATCAGGAGTTCTAACACAATTGCTGCTCAATCAAATCCACCAGAAACATGTTCCTTTACTACTAACCAGCTTGGTTAAGTTTGCAGGTCCAGTCATCGACTCCCAGTTGCAGAAGAATTCACACTGCAGCAGCCTCCAAAAGAAAAAACCAGTGAAAAAAAGTTTCAACCCCAGTCACCAGAAGTCACCTCTCTCCTTCAATACTGTAATGAAAAGAGATGGTCAATGCTCAGTCTCTTCTGTCAAAAACATCAAAAAAAGGCAGCACTTCCACCCAACCAGAGGGTCCTTTTGACAACTATATTCAATTTAGCTTTCTATGGCCTCATTGTCAAAGCTAAATTGAAGATAGCCCTTAGCCTCTCCAACTATTTTTTGCCACACTCCATAGGGAGAATCTACATTTTTTCTTGATGTAGGTCTTGTTGTATGTAGAAGTTGCACTTCCAACTCTCTTGTTTAGTTGATTTAGGTTCACTTGTACGTTTTTTTATAGTTGACCTAGGCTCACTTCTCACTTACAACTGGTGAGCAGCAGCAGCAGGACATAACGTCACTAGCTATCACTTTGGAGGACAGGAATTTGCTCGATGCCTTGGTAAGTTCCAAACCACTAAACTCTATAAATACAACTCAAGTTGCTAGCACTGGACGTTTGAATAGAATCAGACAAGAAAACAAAGCTCGCATCAACTAGCAAAAATAAAAAATAGTATGTATGTCGACTAGTAGATTCATATCCCCACTAGTGGTAGATTCAATAAAAACATCAATATGCATCGACGACACTTAAAAAATTTCTGAATAGTCGCAAGAATAATAGTAGACTTAGAAAATATACAGAGGAATCAATTCATAAAATAGTAGAGGAACAGAGGAGGAATAAACTCAACCAATCGCACATCAATTTAACAGCAGCCCGTTATCACAAACTACTTAGCATATGCAGAAAAACTGGAGAAGACAAAAGCTCACAACACATAGGAAAATTGTAATGCAGACATTGGAGCATTGTGTTTTGGCGCTAGGCAGTGATAGTTACAACAGAACACTGTTTGATTCATATTTTTGCAGTATCTACAGAATGCAAATTTTATTGGACAAGAAATATAGACCAAACAAATACTGAGAACAGCCCTATAGCATGACTTTTACTAGATTAAATTACACAGAATCTATTGTAAATCAACCGACAAGCATCAATCCAAAATCTACTGTAAATTGATTGCAGGCGACTGATTTAACAGGGGAAAAAGAGAAGTTAACAGGGGAAGAAGATGGACCGGCACTACAACAGGTTGTTGATGCAACAGCAAGTTAGGAACTGATTTGCTGTAAATCAATGGACCAGCATCAATACAAAATCTACTGTAAATCGATTGCAAGGAACTGATTTACTGTAAATCTACTGTAAATTGATTGGACGAAGAGAGGTTAACAGTGCCATTGACGCTGTCTTCTGTAAATCAATTGAACTGATCTTCTATAAATCAATTGTAAAATCGAAGAGAAGAGAATTTACCTGGGAAGAAGATGTGCACAATCGTTGACGCACTGTAAATCGCACTGGCGTTTCCGCGCACTGGCGTTGATGCAGCAGCGAATTAGCTAGGGCTTTTTCCACGAAGTCGATTCAACTAGTAAGGAAAACGATTCAATGTTTTCCTTCTATTATTTTCTAATTATTTTCTAATTCTAATTGGGGAGGGAAACGAAAAAAGGTATCAAAAAAATTGGAGGGAAAGATTTTCTCTTCTTTGTGCGGAGGGACAGTTAAAATAATAAAAGATTAATTACAATTAGTAATTTTTAGTGGTTATTATTTTTTATTGCCGGTAAAAGGATATCTATTACTGGCTAATGATCATATGCAGCTAATATTTAAGCTTAAAGAATTTATTAGCGACCATTGCCTTATTGCCGCTAAATAATTGCCGCCAAAGGTCCTTTTCGTAGTAGTGACTCTACTTCCGTATGCTGAACCCAAACTAAGTGATAAATACAGCCCTTATTGATCATCTTCTTTGCCTTGATATAGGAGATAAATTTACCTCTTGGTGATGCCGCATTACCTTCCCTTTCTAAAGCAGGCTCTCCTGGGGACTGAAATTAAACCATCCTTCACCTACACTTGATGTTAGCATAACAAAAGGCCAACCAATCCATACACATTATAATATCAAGTTCTACCCAACCGAACACCACATACCCTATCCTTGTTTATTATCAAATCTATCACGGGCCATTACGGCGACATCCATATATATAAGTAACAATATTAAGACTTAACTCGCATAACTAATTTAGAAAAAAGTTTATATACATAGGGGTCAACTAAGCCGTAGACATATCATACCCAAAACTATATACAGGATATTGTCTGCAAAATCTCTAAGTAGGCATAACCATAATATATACAAGTCGGGACGGAGCTCCCTACATCCTCATAAAACAACCAACCACATTTAAAACCCTGACTTGGTAATATTCCAAGAAGAGGTGGAACTCACCAACCAAAAACTAACACTTGGAGGAAGACAATAGTAGAGGGTCCTTGCCTCGTCCTATATAAGAACCTCGATCGAACACACTTCGAAGCAGAATCTTCATGTCCTTATCAGTTACCTTCCGCCTCTTGGCCCGACTACTATCTTCTTCCTCTGCGTATCCCATAACATACACCGAGGAACCTTGATTGACGGACTCCCAAGACTGTGGACTATCCGGAACCTCAAAAGAGCTGATGTCCTCAAATACCTTGACATAGTTTTGAGCCTGAGGGAATCCCGGTTGTGCCAATCCATGCACTACTCCCCTCATATCCAGATAAACGAGCTGTGAAACTAAGGGTCTTGGTGAGGTCGGAACTCCTCTCACCCCATCTACTGCCGGAGTGGTCGAAACAGCTCGAACGTATGACTCATATGGATCCTCGGATGGATCCTCCACAACAGAACCCATGATCTCCGATGGGTCTGAATCCATAGTATAACTTATCTCTCTTTCTAGCACCTTCGTAGCCTTCTGACCCGTGCTAGCGGCTGTAGTCTTCGGAGGCATCGCTAAAAACGTAACATATCGTTAGGAACATGAATGCTTATATCACACGATCTAAGATAAGAAGAGAGGATAACATCCTATATGTCCTGTATCTTCCTGTCTATAAGTGTGGTGCACAACATATCCATAAACAAGACTCTATTAGACACGGTCTGTAGACAACCCTAGGACAGAACTGCTCTGATACCACTTTTGTCACGACCCAAATCGATGGGCCGCGACGGGTGCCTGAGTCCTACTTGTAAAACACCCCTAAGTATGCGTCTAGGATATGAACCTGTATAACATCTGCTGAATTACGAAAACAACATATATGAAGGAAACCTACCTTCAATGCATATGTACGTATACGGGCAAAATACAGTGGGCGAGCCGGCAAGGCTGCTATAGACAACTATACATCCAAAACTGAAAGCCGTCAAGGCCACATACAATCCAAATAGACATATTGTCTACATACCTCTAATAGAAACATAACTGTACAGANATATATATAAAGCAGCTCCGGATCAAGTAGAGCACGCCAACTCTCGCTGATCAGGGATCCTAGGAAGGGGGACCGTCAGCTTGCCTACCTGCACCTGCGGACATGGAACGTAGGCCCCGTGAAATAGGGCGTCAGTATGAAAAATTTACTGAGTATGTAATGCATGAAAATTAGTACGTAAAAGACATAGATGAAACATGGAATACAGAAATACCTTTAAATCTGAATAACTTTGTAAATTCTGAAACGTTTATAGTGTCATGCACGTGTGCGTAAATGTCGTGCCATGCATAGGTATGGGTGTACATAATATCATCAAGCCACTGAGGGCATCCCATTATATCATCTCGGCCACTGTGGGCACATCATCAACATATACCAGCTGATCGGGTGGTGGTGCGTATATAACGCCATAACCTTTTCCCATATCCTATATACATATATTTACATATATACGCGTCATCTGGTCATGGGTCAATGCACATGTATAAATGAGTGAAAGGCATGAAAAATACGTAATAATCTCAATATTCCTTCCGGATAAACTTTTTCAACCTTGTATTATTTTGAGACCCATGAACAGAAGATAATAATATTTTTCATGGGGAATCAAGAACATAGATACCCCTACTCTTTCTATGAATAAAATAATATATGGAAACTGTGTGTTTGCTCGTTTCTTCAGTATAATATGGACCATGCCAAAAGAAGGAAGGGAGGGCCTTAACATACCTATTCCTTGAATTATTTGATCGAAGTGAAGCTTCTGCTTCCTTGAAATACGTTGGAACGAGAGGATGAAGCTTCAGCTTCTGAATTTGAACGAAACCTTGCTATGGATTTGAATATTTGGACGAAATGATTCTGTTTCTAACTGCCTTGGTTTGAAAACCAAATACAGAATGTGCTTTTTTTATCTAATGAATTCATTACTAAGTATCCTAGATACAAGTCTTACTTGCTAAGACTTAAGTCATGTCTGAGTCATATTAACAATTAGCCATCTGGCAACCATGACTACTTGTCATTTCCAAAGTCGTGGCTTCTTGCAACGTGTGGTGGGGGTGGGATATTAATTTTTTTATCCACTTATTAGTTAACTGGGTAATGTCCTGTTATCCGGTAATTAATCAATTACCCGCATAATTTAAAACAAATTACCTCAAATTACTTAAAATTCTATTTATTTTTAAAATATTCCATATATACTTTATATATTATACTACCGTGGTCATATGGTACCTTGCATGGTACTAGTTCATAATTATCGGATATTATCGCTCGACCCCTATTTTATTCCAAATTGTCCACTTTCAACGAAACTCGTTTTCTTTAATCTGTGTACCCCTTTATCCTTCATAACACTTATTTATCGCTTGTTAAAAATAGCGTAAGTACGATAACGTCAAGATGATCTCATTCCCGAGTCTACGTCGGTTAACTGAAAATAAAATTTTAACGTACGAAAACGCGAGATGTAACAGAGAAAGAGACTGATGGGTCGTAGTCCCTGAGAGGGACGTAGATTAGGCCTTCCCTTTTCTAATTTTGTATATAGTACTTTCAAAGTTCATTGTAAATGGAGCTTGTATTCTTTCACATATGTGTACAAAAAGAAGCCTTGCGACTTCATTTTTTATGTACTTTCGATGTTTGTAAGTTATTAGCTAGATGAACTGGTATTCAAGTAAAAGAACCCTTAGATTTATAATACGGCCCTGGGGCTCGTTGAGCTGGCCCGTAGGCTCTTATGCGTTTCGTCAATACGACCTTTTAGTATAAGCCGGCCTTTAAGCTCTTATGTTTTTGCTCTCAGGCATATTCCGTTCACTGTTTCGGATTCAGTCTCCGAGTCGGATTTTGACTCGAGCTTATTGACCCTTAAGTTTTTGGATTAAAGTCTGGCCCTTAGGCTCTTACACATTTGGTCGGCATGACCTTTGTATGAGTTGGCGACAGTGGCTCTTACGCATTGGGTCGGTACGACCTTTTGATATGGGCTGGCGACAGTGGCTCCTACACATCGGGTCAGTACGACCTTTAATATGGGCTGGCGACAGTGGCTCTTACGCATTGGTCGGTACGAACTTTAATATAGGCTTTATTTTTCCCTTGTTAAGGACTTTTTAGGATTGTATTTGCTTGACTCTTCGACAGTTCCAAAAAAACCTCGATCGTGAGTCGTTATATGGTGGTGAATGAGCACCTTGGGAGGTTTTGGCTCGGTGGCTGAGTATCTCGAAGCCTGTAGTTTGGGGCTGACATGGTCGAAGCTCTTTTGCCTATGTCGAGAGTAGCCTGTTTAACCGGTTCTTTTCGAAGTACATTCGAAGTAATTGAAGGCCTGTGATTTTATAGTGATGGTCGGGCATCCCCGAGTCGCGTTAGTTCGGCTGGTACAGCATTGTGACCGTATTCATTGTGTTTGGCCGGAGCCTTTCAGTCCCCGAGTGAAATAGTTTCGGCGTCTATATTGAGGGTATGCCTTTTAGGGGTCTTACAAGTTTGATATATAGCCTTAACTTTGAGATCGGGTTCATGCCTTGCTTGAGGTCTTACAGATATTGTTACTTGGTACAAGTATGGTTCATGTCTTGCTTGAGGTCTTACAGATATTGTTACTGCCTTATATAGGTCTTACGAGACTGAGACTGCCAACTCGGGGTCTTATGGCCTTGGGTTTTTGATAAGTCGATGGAGGTAGCTATTGGAGGCAGTCCCCGAGTCGTCGAACATTTCCTAGCTTGGGAGCCATTTATTGTAAACTTGGTATTGCCTTATTGAGGGCTTACGAGTTCAGAGTTTCCAACACGGAGGTCATTTTGCTTTGAGTTTTTGACGCCAGTCCCCGACTGTTCGGAACGTTTTCGGCTTCTGGAGCCATTTTTGCAAACTTGATGTTGCCATATTGAGGGCTTACAAGTTTGAAGTTCTAACCCGGAGGTCATACGGCTTCAAGTTGTTGATGCCAGTCCCCGAGTGTTCGGAACATTTTCGGCTTCTGGAGCCGTTTTTGTAAAAAATAGCGGGCTCTTTTGAAATGCGATATGCTTTGATAGAAAGTATTCTTCGATTACTTGGTACAAGTATACATGTTTTCGTTGTTAAGGGCTCGGTTATTCTATACGGGCACGGTTCGTTTGATCGTTTTGCCCGGTACATCATTTTCCTATCGAGACCCCATTTAGCGTATTTTGGCTTCTCCGAGGAGGTGTTTCTCCGGGGGGAATGCCCCCTAGTATTCGAGGTTGATTGAAAAGTAGCCTTGAATACTTGTTGAGTCTTCCTTAGCTAGCACATAGATGTTGCCTCGTTAAAAACCTTGCCGGTAAAACTCTTCTTGGGATAAAAACCCGATCGAAGGAAAAGAGTGCAATGTATGATTTTGGAACCTGAGGCCTTCGAGTTGGAAAGCGCTTTGGCCGTTTCGATCGGATACCTGCACTAAGGTTAGTGTAGAATGTAATTGAAAAAGGGAGGTGATCATACCTTAGTGTTGACGGTGCTTCAGACGTCGATATGATTTAATCATTTGTTATGAGGACGCGGTACGGTCCTTCGTTTTGTTTAATCGGGTGTAGCCGAGAATGTAGCTTGTGATCGCTATTTTATTGTTTGCTTATCCTTCGGCTCCTTCGGTGGTGGAGGTATTGGTGTCGGTTCCACATCATGCACCGCGAACATCTCTTTTGCTGCATGATGCTCCCCGTATACGGTTTTTATCCCATCCTTTGTCGGAAATTTCATCATTTGATGGAGGGTGGATGGTACTGCTCTCATGCAGTGTATCCACTGCCTCCGAACAAGGCGTTGTATCTCATGTCTCATTCGATGACATAGAATTTTGCATTTTGGGTCATGCCGGCCACGTTGACCGGGAGGGTGATTTCCCCTTTCATGTTTCTCTTGCCATGTTGAACCCGTTGAGGACTCGAGAGGCAGGTACGATTTGGTCGAGCAGTCCGAGCTTCTCCACCACCCTCCACTTGATAATATTGCCCGAGCTACCTCGATCAACAAGTACACATTTAATTTGAAATGTATTCACAAGAAAAGAGATTACCAGTGCGTCGTTATGAGGCTGAGACAAGGTTTGGATGTCCTCGCCGCTGAACGTGAGAGCGTCTTCGGGTATGTATCCTCGAGTTCGCTTTTCTCTGGTGATGGATATTTTTGTTCTTTTGATCATGGGTTCTTGTGGAGCATCGGTGCCTCCTAAGATCATGTGGATGACATGTTGAGGCTCATCCGTTTCGTTCTTCTTGGTTGCCTCTCTTTCCCGGAATTGATTTTTGGCTCGGTCGCTGAGGAATTCTCGGAGGTGACCTTTGCTGAGTAGTCGAGCTACTTCTTCCTGGAGTTGTCGGCAATCTTTGGCCATGTGACCGTGTGTGTTGTGAAATTCACACACTAAGTTATGGTTCCTTTGTGAAGGGTCTGATTGTATAGGCCTTGGCCACCTAGTGTCTCTGATTTTACTGATGGCGAACACGATGTCTGATACGTTGATGTTGAAGTTGTATTCCGAAAAGCGAGGTGCCTCCGTCGGCCCTGTGTGCCTATCGAAACCAGCTCTGCTGACAAGTCCCCGAGGGTTCTGGCCTCGGTACATTCTTCGGTCATTGCGGGGTATGTTGCGCCTCGGGCGTTTCTTCTATCTTCAGTGTATGGTTGGTATCTTTCCTTATTTGGCTTTGGCTCCTTTGCCAGAAGCCTGTTAGGATATACCGAGCCCGAAGGGGCTCCTAGTTGGTCGTCTTCGACCCTGACTTTTGACTGGTATCAGTTGTGGACGTCCGACCAAGTCACGGCGGGATACTCGACTAAATTCTACTTCAGTTTCTTTAAAGCTACCGAGCTTCGCTCGTTCAAACCTTGGGTGAAGGCCTGTACCACCAAGTCGTTGGAGACCGGTTGTAGTTCTATTCGTTCCATTTGAAAGCGAGATACGAACTCTCGTAGCCTCTCGTTCTCCCTTTGCTTGATTTTGAAGACGTCGGATTTCCTTGTGATTACCTTGATGGCACCGGCGTGTGCCTTTGTGAAAGAATCTGCCAGCATGGCAAATGAACCTATTCAGTCAGGAGCTAGGTTATGATACCACATCATGGCCCCTTTCGAGAGTGTTTCCCCGAACTTCTTTAGCAGGACGGATTCGATCTCATCGTCCCTCAGGTCGTTGCCCTTCACCGCACAAGTGTAATCAGTGACATGTTCGTTGGGGTCCGAAGTTCCATTGTACTTCGGAAGGTCAGGCATTCTAAACTTCTTTGGAATGGGTTTTTGAGAAGCTTCCTACGGGAATGGCTTTTATACAAACTTCTTCGAATCTACACCCTTCAGGACCGGTGGTGCGCCCGGAATTTGATCGACCCTAGAATTGTAGGTGTCTACCTTCTTATCGTTGGCTTCTATCCTTTTCTCTCCCGAGTCGATCGTCTTTGTGAGGTCCTTGAGCATCTTTATGAGGGCGGGGTCGGCTGTCGACCCGTTGTTACTTGATCTTTCTGGTACTTGCTCGGTTGGGGGAGCTGTTCCCGGTGCTACCGTATTGGGAGTTTTCTGGTGACTTTGCAGCTGAGCAATCGCCAGTTGTTGTGCCTGTAACATTTCAAAAATAACGTGAAGGCTAACCTCCTATTCTTCCCTAGCTGGGGTTTTTTGAGCTTCTTGTTGGTCTCCTTGGCGTGCGCTTCTGTCAGTGTGGGATCTTATATCGACGTGTTGGGCATCGCGTGAGACCACATCTGCGGGGATTGGCTCCGGCACGTCCCCAGGGTTTAGTGGTGGTGCGCCAATACCCGGAACAACTACACCATTCTCTCCGTGGTCCTCAAGATCGTTGTTTCCGTATGCATTCACTAAGTTAGACATTTTGACCTGAAATCGAAGATCTTGGACAAGAAAAAGTGTGAAAGATAACTTGTGTTATGGAGTGAACCAGCAAGAAAATAATCACTATTATTTTTAGCCCCACGGTGGGCGCCAAACTGTTAACCTTGAAAATGGTAATTACAATTAGATTTGATTTTGTGGTTCTAAAAATACGTGAACTATTTGTATGCTAGTTGTTTAGGCAATAGATGCTAAGTAAGTGATTAGAAAATGAGATAAGAGCATGTAGATGGTATAATGACCAAACCGAAGGGCTAGAAATCGGGGCCTCGAGCTGGTGTGTACGGGCCTCGAGGTCGAGTCAGATGCTCGGCTAGGGGAAATCGAGAGGGGATTATCAGTTATAAGAGTTGCTATGGCGGCTCTTTATGATCAATAACAAGAAATAAATGATGAACAATAAATAGAACACAATGGATATAAGCAATAAATCTAACTAATAAGAACAAGAGAATATGTTTTAGTTGGAGAGCAGAGAAAATGTTCTTGTATTGAATGAAAATATTGTGTTCTCTTACAAAATGATAAGGAACCCCTTTATAGATCAGGGGAATCCTAGTATGGTACCAATGTATTTATTATGAAGATATGAGATTGATACAGCTATTTAATGCCTCGGTACGGGCGCACATCAGCCTGTCAACTTCCATCAAGTGCCTAGGGAACTCCCCCTTTTTCAATGGCAGTCGTCGATCCATATTGCCTCTGAGCCAAGCATTTTGGAAACTCTACGAGATCGCACCTTGAGCCCTACCTCGGGCTTTAGGAGGCGTATCTTTGGAGCCCTGAAATGACCATAAAATTGGTCCCTCGGATTTTACCGTATACACACCTAAGGAACCGATCATATTCGTTACCATGCTGATCCAACCTACTACCAAGCTGTCCTATTTCTCCGAGTTCCTCCCGAATTACCTTCAATTTGATACTTCTCCTTGCCATAATACCACAATTCTCCACCAAAACTCAGCACACGAGACCCTAGTATAAAATCACAGCACCCTAAGGCTCATAAGCCGTTGAATGCTCTCTTAAGCACCCCAAAAGTACCACAACTGAGATACTCACACCGAAGAGACCTTCTGTGAGTATAAAGCTGTTCATTTTACCTTTCTGATACTGAATGTAGAATCCATAATGATATATAAATACTGCGAGTCTCGACACCATCCAATGTAACTCTCGGCTTCTAGCCTTATAAAAATCCGCAAGTTTCTCAATTTCCACAAATAAATCTTGAATTCATTAGAACCATTCTTGAAAGTCATCCACTCTACTCAAATCTCAATAGCACCAACCAAACGGACCGAACGACCTGTACCCCATTTTCACCCAACACCCAAAGACGTAATTCACACCTCTAAGCAACCGAGCAAATTTATACTCCATGAACACTACATCCTTCACCAATAACCACTTAATCATTCCATGATTTCAATATACCCATAGAGTGTAGAACAACCTGTATCCAGAAATTCCCTTACTCGAGTCATCCTTGATCTCAACCTTTGTAAGTCATAACTCATTCACTATATACCTCAAACCAAAATCAATACAACACATAACCAGGCAATCAACTCATGGATAGGAGACTCCCTCACTTCGATCAAAGCCAAGGAATAAAGCATCTGCTAGCCTACAATATCCATACACCATTACTTCCACAATACCGTTGTGAAATTCAACTGAATCCTTGATAAGATCACACAACACAAACCATCTAATATCTCAAATCATCTGCAAATCTCGCATTCACCCTTGTAACGGTCAAGCCAACTCTCTTAAATGATCCAAACTCAAATTGCACCACATATAATTCACTGGCAAAAGAAAGCTCTCAACAAAACAACATAGGGATCACACAACCTCAGGACACCCGCAGGAGATAACCCACTTGCTTAGCCTCAAACTGACATCTTTCTATTCCCTTCCACAGTCACAACTACTACGCAATTACATAATCTTCCCGATCCTGAACTCATCAACAAGACATGAGAAACTTATTTGTTCCATAATTAACCAACATGAAGGATCCTTCAATACACTCACAACTCGAGACTATACGTCACATCAAGAAAGAAATCAAGTACCCGGAAGTCCTTTCTATACCTCCAGAAAACCCTTCTTGCCACATTCAACCTATACGAACACATCTCGCAGTCACATCATACTCATCACGTAGCCATCTAGCCACAAATTCCACTTGTAGGGACACTATGGACATACAAATCCAAAAGCACGTGCTCACACAGGAAACATCTCTATGCTCAAGCTATAGTCAAAACCTGACCTCATGGCCTCTAGACAGGCCCGTCATCCGCATACTGAAATTACATCTCGTACCTCATCCCGGGAATCATAAGTCATTGATGCACAACCGCTACCAAGTGTAGCGCCCCCTTTTTTCCCTCCTCGCAGGGAGAAGTCCGGGTTTTGACATTTCATGGGGGAATGGACTCGTTTCCTTTTGGGAATTGGGTATTTGAAGAGTCGCCACCTAACGGATTATGGTGCGTTAGGGCACCTAGAGCGATTAACTCTTAGACCAGTTTGCATTACCAGAGATTTAGGGTAAGGGCTCGAAATAACCTTGAGGGGAAGGTGTTAGGCACCCCTCTCGATCCACAACGGTGGGTCCCGGCCAAACTTATACTTATGAATTAGTCCATTAACAAATAAGTAGTTGAAATAAATAATTGCAAGCAAAGCATGTTGGACGTTGTATAACTCAAATAACAAGACAAAGATTTTGGACAAGTTATGCGTAAAAAGGAAAGTAAAGTTTTCAAGAACAAGGGATTTAGGGAAAGGGGGGTCCTAGGTTGGTTAGCCTACAGGATCACATTAGTACAATGCCCGGTAATCACTCCTCAGAAAGGGGCTACACGTGGCATTAGCGCACCGGTCATCATATCCATATCTACCCATTCCCACCCCTTAGCGGCTATTTAAGCGAGTGTTGTTTAGCGCTCTCTATACGTGTTGTTACCCGTCCCTTCTTAATGGTCCTGGAGGAAATTAGAATCTCTACCTATAGGCATTTCTAGACAAACCCCTAAGGTTCAAAGGAGAAAATACTAGGCGATAGGCAAGAACAAATAGGACTTTAGCAAATAAGGCAGGAAAAAAGCAATTAGTGGCTCAGGTTTACCTCCACAGATAATGCATGCAAACAGCACGACTAAAACACAAACAAGGGCAATATTATAAACAATCCTAAGACATGATGTCTAAGTGAGTATCAAGAAACAGAAGATATGCAGTTTTATTTTTATGAGCTCAGAAGCAAGGGCCCTAATAAGTTTGCCTACTGATTTTAAGCCGGTTAACCGTTAAGCAGTAAACACAAAGAGGCAGTTTCCAGTTTTATAAGAGTTGATTACCTAAGGCTTGCCTAGGCGTGGGATGGTGCACAGTTGTTACCAGAACCAATAAAACAATGAAGGGGTTATTTTACCTAAAAAAGCATGTTGTTCTAAGTCTTACAGGATACAGGATCATTACTAATTTGTTTAAAGCAGGGTGAGACTGTTTTATGTCCTTTTCATGCATCAGTAGTTTAGCTAGGTGTGACTGAGCGAGTATGAACGAGATCCTAAACATGGTATGCACACATAAGGTATAGAATGATTTATATGCAAGATTCCTAAAACAGGATTTCTAAATGCACAGCATGATTGCAGAATTTCCTAAAGCAGGATTTCTAAATGCATAAAAGGTTACAGTATTGTAGAGCATGCGGTCAAGTGTGCAGGAGTAGCAGTTTTGTTTTAATGCCATTTATCCTAGAAACAGGATTTCTAAATGATAGCAAGAATATCAAAATGAGATGTTGATACAGTAAACCTAAGAACATGATATCGAATGCATGACATGCTTGGAATGTATTGGTCCTAGACATGGATTCTAATGCGCATATAGGAAACGTAAACCTTAGGCATGGTTTCAACCCATTGATATTGATAACATATGTAACTACCCTCCCCTTTTTAACTAGCCAACCCCAATACTCGTTTACAAAAATTTATTACAGGACAATATCGGGATGAATTACATAAGTAGACAAGAAAAATGAGAAGTTATACTATAGGGAGCCTGAAAGTAGGCCTAGATTTCCAGAATTTCCAATGCCAGATTGCCTCATAGCCTTTCTCATATCCGGGTGTGTCAGAGTTCCCTAAGGACCTCAAGGGATTCTGGGCAGATTTCACAACCATATTTGAGTAGGTGCAGTGTGGAAGAGCCAACTCCAATGCATCAGAGTTCATAGGGATCTCATAGGGATCCCTAAGCATTCACACATTGGAGGGGCAGAACTTAGGGATCTAAGAATAGAGTGAGAGTGCTTGAAATAGTTTTGAAAAGATTTAAGCAGGAAAACAGTTTGGAAAGAGACTTGTTTGAAATAGTTTTGAAAAAACAACAGAGGAAATTATTCAATAGGACAGTTTTGAAAAGAGAGTAGAGTAACAAGCAACAGTCCAAACACAGCACCCAAAACTGGTTCATACATAACCAAGGAACATAGGACCAAGGCAAATTCAGCAACAACAAACAGGGATAATGGGATTTGGGGAACATAGGTCACATAGGTGAACACAACAGGCAGAAGTCTTTGGAATTGGTATAGATATGCTCAGAAACACCTATTAGACATAGTCACAGAATCAGCGATGCTTAAGGGGTTCAGTATAGGATCAACATAATTTAAAATCAGTCCAAAATCATACGAGTTTGGGAGTGCAGACTACTTTACAAGGAGATTCATTCCAGAAACCAGATAGAGCAAGATCACATGGAGACAGACCACATAGGGGGAGGTAACATGTTCATTCTGATCCTAAGGAAGGAGAGTACATAACATGCTAATAAGGTAAACATATCAATTACAGGTTTCACAGCAAAACCATAAGTAAAAGCAGACTAGAAACAAGATGAATTGAAGTAATAAAATAACCATATTATTTTTGGAACTTGAATTGAAATCAGAACATACCAGTAAAGAAGGTAGTAAACACAAAGTGAGGAGCAGGAGAGTAGAGTAATCAGCCTTGGCTTACAGCCGGCTGACTTAGAACAATAGCAAGTAACCAGAGAAAAGAGAGCAGAAGAGTGTTTTTTTTTGTGAGAGAGAGTTTTTGAACCAATGTGTTCGTGTGTTGTGTTAATGAAAAGCAGGGTACTTATAGTTTGAAACAGGTAGAAAATAAGGCAAGAATCAAAGTTTAGCAATAATTATGACACTAGGTATCAATTAGTATCAAATCAGTATAAGTACTTCCTTTAATTAGGGAGTTAAAATTCATACGGTAACAAGCAGTGATAAAATAAGGAATGAAATCATGTAAGACTAAACATGACACATAAGGAAATAAGCATATTACAGATCATGTAATAGAGGCTAGGTTCGACATATTCTAATTAAGGAAAATGTCTAAGAATCAATTTGACAGCATAATCAACCACAAAATAAGGCAAGAAAATATTTAGAGGTTGAAATCAGTAGGGAACAGAGTATACCATTCACAGGGAATCAAGGATTCCATTAGAATGTAACAATGACCAAAGGAAAGTATCACAACTTAATGAAGCAAAGATAACACATACAAGAATAGGGTAAAGAATCACATAAATCCGGGATTCAAAGTAAGAGATGGTATTGATGAGAGGAAATAACCACAAATTTTCTGGGAGTAAATACATAATAGGCAGGAATAGTCGACGTCAAAAACCTAACAAGCAAACATAGGGTAAAAATCACAGAGTCACAGAATGTTCATGAGAAACATATAGATTAGTTGAACATATTATCAAAAACAAACTCAGAAGCCAAGGATTGGAACTAGGAAATTTAGGGTTTTCAACATAATGAATCAGCTAAAAGGAAAAACATAAATAAACTGTGTAAACATAGTAAAAATCATAGAATAATGCTGGAAATTAGAGGAAAAGTCATTTTGAAAAGGAGTTAAGAAACCTTAGTTTTGAAGATGTAGAGTCGTTTTAGGAAAAACGGAAAATCTTTAAGGAAAACAGCAAAATAACTCATAATATGCCCAGATCTATTACAGATCTAAGAAAATCAAGAGCTAGTAGTTAGGTTTTCATAGAGACAACCCGAAGAGAAAGGGAATCGGCCTAGAAACCACAGGTTCTAGCCGGAGATGGTAGAATCTTACTCGGATGGCCATGGATGGCCTGAGAATGACATAAAAACTATGGGAGGTGAGTGAACCGCCTTTTGGTTCCTTTGAGGACCTCAAGGCAACAACAGCTGGCATAGGAAGAGAGCCATGGGGCTGGGGATGGTGGTGAGACCACCATGGTTACCGGCAAGGCGACGACCGGTGAGATGAGCTAGGTTCAGCAGAGAGAGTCTTGAGAGAGATGCGAGATGTAACGGCGGAGAGAATGAGAGCAAATGAGAGGATGGGAATGAGGGTTTGGGGGGTAGTCTTTTAGGTTAATTATGGAAAGGGGGGATCTGGACCGTTGATTAGAATTGATCAACGGTCCAGATTGGACCAGGGATTAGGTCGGGTAATTTGATGGATTGGCTTGGGGTTTGGGCTGTTTTATTTGGGTTGGGGTTTGATTCAATTAGGCTAGAATTTAAAATAAAATTGGCTATTTGTTAAATATCCAATTAAATTAAATAAAACAATTTACACAAATAGTTGATAATTGTAAAGAATGTATTTCATGCACAGAAAATACTTAAAAATGATTCATTAATATTTAAAAATACAAATGGCTAAGTTTCGGTAAACATAGTACAAAATTATATGCTTGGGCTATATTTGCAAAGTTATTGCAATTATAGCCAAAAGATGCCAATTTGGCTAATTATGAAATAATTTGGTCTTATTAGGACCATAAACAATAAATTAAATCGAGAAATGCTTTTGAAATCACTTGTGATGCAATTCTGTAATTATTTATTGGAAATAAAATGTTGGGAAAAATATGGAAAAATACCAATTGCTATCGATGCATGATTTTGAAGGTATATATGCAATTTTAAAAATATTTTGGGAAAAATTGGGTATCAACAGCTGCCCCTCTTTACCCGGGAAGGATGAAAGAGTTTTCGGGTAAAGAAATGATGGCCAATTTTGATCGAGCGAAACGGTTTGAAAGATTAGGCCGCACCCTGGCTTCTGAGCTGCCTACATATCCCTGGTTTTACAGGAATCGGGCCATATGTAGTTCCGGATTCATCGGGGAAGAATACCAGTAAAGTCACCTCAAGAGCGGACGCAACATCTAGGGTCGGGCGAGTGAACGATTTACATGAATGGTGAGGTTTGATATGGCTGGGAGAACTGGCGTGGGATCGCTCCTGCTGGGATAGCCGTTGCTCGTCGGGTTACCTTCAAATAGAAGTAATGCAAGCGTATATTGTGCATAAATTTAAGCATGATGCAAGTTCACGTTGGACTATGTAAGTTGTCTTTGGGACGGTTAGGGATGACGTCCTTAGACCATGACGTCCTGGGCCATGAATTGTTTAGTGAGAGATTTGCAGGCCATGAAATGATGTTCTCGGGCCATGAAGATGGTGCCTCTGAACTATGACGCCTTTATATAATGATATGCAAAATTGAGAGAGATCCTCAAGCCATGGCATGGTGTCTTCCGGCTATGAGGATGATGCCTTTTAGACTATGATGCCTTTGGATAGATTGGCGATATTTCAGCCCATGATATGCAATACATGATGTTAACAAGACAAGGCTTAGTCTTGTGAAATGGAAGGTAGAGCTTAGCCCGATCGAAAGCAAATAAGTAGTACTAGAAATAGAGCAATATTTGTGCGAAAAGGGACGTGCTTAGTCCCATGCGAATGTGGAGGCAGGGATTAGCCTCATGCCAATATGGAGGCAAGGATTAGCCTCATGCAAGTATGGGTGTAGGGATTAGCCTCATGCAAATAGGGAGGCAAGGATCAGCCTCATGCAAGTATGGAGGCAGGGATTAGCCTCATGTAGATATGGAGGCAAGGATTAGCCTCATGCAAATGGGGAGGCAAGGATTAGCCTCATGCAAATAGGGAGGCAAGGATTAGCCTCATGCAAATAGGGAGGCAAGGATTAGCCGCATGCAGATAGGAAGGCAAGGATTAGCCGCATGCAGATAGGGAGGCAAGGATTAGCCTCATGCAAGATTTGAGACAGGGCTTAGTCTCATGTAGAGAGAAGGCAATGCTTAGCCTTATGCAAATATGGAGGCAGGGATTAGCCTTATGCAAGATTTGAGACAGGGCTTAGTCTCATGCAAAGAGAATGCAATACAAATATGGAGGCAGGGCTTAGCCTCATGCAAGATTTGAGACATGGCTTAGTCTTATGCAGTTGGAGAAGGCAATGCTTAGCCTTATGCAAATATGGACGCAGGGCTTAGCCTCATGCAATATTTGAGACAGGGCTTAGTCTCATGCAAAGAGAAGGCAATGCAAATGTGGAGGCAGGGCTTAGCCTCATGCAAATAGGGAGGCAAGGATTAGCCGCATGCAGATAGGAAGGCAAGGATTAGCCGCATGCAGATAGGGAGGCAAGGATTAGCCTCATGCAGATAGGGAGGCAAGGATTAACCTCATGCAGATGGGGAGGCAAGGATTAGCCTCATGCAAATGGGGAGGCAAGGATTAGCCTCATGCAGATACGGAGGCAAGGACTAGCCTCATGCAGATGGGGAGGCAAGGATTAGCCGCATGCAAATAGGGAGGCAAGGATTAGCCTCATGCAAGTAGGAAGGCAAGGATTAGCCTCATGCAGATATGCGGGACAGGGCTTAGTCCCA
Organism: Nicotiana attenuata; assembly: GCF_001879085.1. Taxonomy (NCBI): domain Eukaryota; kingdom Viridiplantae; phylum Streptophyta; class Magnoliopsida; order Solanales; family Solanaceae; genus Nicotiana; species Nicotiana attenuata. The sequence continues at coordinate 359,378 of NW_017670507.1, read as the reverse complement.
TGCAAAGAGCGATTAGCAAATAAGAGTAGCATATTTCTTAGCTGGGGATATATCCGATGTCTGATGGACTGATTTATAGTGAGCTTGTTACGTGTATATTTCTGCAGATGTTACAGTTGCATCTGATGTGCCTGCGCTCAAAGAAAAATTGTAAGTTTTGTGGGGGAGGTTGGTTCGTGCTTCTATCTGCTGGCCTTGCTTTGCTCCGTTCTGGGGCCCTTTTGAGTTTCCCGGGTAACCTAACCGTTACGGAAATAGAGTTTTCGAATGTACGTAATTATTGATGAAAAATAGAGTTATTTTGAAACATATTGAAATATCAAGTAATTTAGATGAACTAGTAACTGTAACACATCTCAAAGGCATTGCAGCTCTCAGATATTAGAATTTTGAGGGTCCTCCTCAAAATTCCGCCCCAGTTTGGTAGATGATCTTTTGACCGTTTGCAGATAATAGGCCTTGCTGAACCCTCTTCGGAATTTTGAGAATCGTTCTCAAAATTCTGCCACAGTTTCTTAACTGATTTCTGACCGTCTGATGCATGTTGGCGTCGGCTGGACTTGCTCCGGAATTTTGAGGGTCCTCCTCAAAATTCAAGTTTCTGACCTAGGGGGAAATGGAAATTTTATTATGATATGACCGAACCCATAAGGCTGCGTACGTATCCCCTCTTAAACGGGAATCAGGTCAAGCGTAGTTCAATTACATCATATGAGGAAATGTAAATAGTCTAAGCATAGTATCTCTTGACTGCGTCAGAATTGATTGGTTTCGGCCAGATTTCTCCATCCATTTCTGCAATTGTGAGTGCACATCCTGTCAGCACCCTGTGAACCATGTACGGGCCTTGCCAATTGGGAGAGTATTTCCCTTTGGCTTCATCTTGATGTGGGAAGATCTTCTTCAGCACCAGTTGTCCTGGTGCAAATTGCCTTGGTTTGACCCTTTTGTTGAAAGCTCTGGACATTTTGTTCTGATAAAGTTGACCGTGACATACTGCGTTCATCCTCTTTCCATCGATGAGGGCCAATTGTTCATAGCGACTTCTAATCCATTCTACATCGCTGAGTTCGGCTTCCTGTATGATTCTTAAAGAAGGAATCTCCACCTCGGCTGGGATGACAACTTCGGTACCATAAACCAGCATGTAGGGAGTTGTCCCGGTTGATGTGCGAACTATGGTGCCGTATCCCAACAAAGCGAAGGGTAGCTTCTCGTGCCATTTTTTGTGGTTTCCTACCATCTTCCTTATTATCTTCTTGATGTTTTTGTTGGCGGCTTCTGCGGCTCCATTCATATGAGGTCTGTAGGCTGTGGAATTCTTGTGCTTGATTTTGAAAGTTTCACACACAGCTTTCATCATGTCACTGTTGAGGTTGGCGGCATTATCAGTAACAATAGAATCAAGAACTCCGAATCGGCAAACAATACGGTCTTTGACAAAGTCTGCGATGACTTTCTTGGTTATAGCTTTGTAAGGCGCAGCCTCTACCCATTTTATGAAGTAATCAATGGCTACCAGAATAACCTGTGTCCGTTTGAAGCAGTGGGCTCAATCAGACCAATAACATCCATCCCCCAGGCGGCGAATGGCCAAGGTGATCTTGTTGCATTGAGCTCATTCGGCGGCACTTTTATCATGTCGGCATGCACTTGACACTGAAAGAATTTCGGACGTACTGAATGCAATCCGTCTCCATGGTCATCCAAAAGTAACCTGCCCTGAGTATCTTCTTAGCCAAGACAAAACGTTCATGTGTGGGCCACAGGTCCCGGCATGCACATCCTCAAGTAGCTTAGAAGCTTCCTTCGCGTTGACACACCTTAGTAAACCCAAATCAGGAGTTCTTCTGTACAAGTTTCCTCCGCTGTGAAAGAAGTGATTTGACAATCTCCGGAGTGTGCGTTTCTGAGTGTGATTTGCATGCTCTGGGTATTCTCCCTTCAATAAGTACTCCTTGATGTCATGGAACCAAGGCTTTCCATCCGTTTCTTCTTCAACATGAGCACAATATGCCGGCTGATTATGGATTTTCACCGGAATGGGATCAATGTAATTATTATCTGGATGTTGTATCATAGATGATAAGGTGGCCAATGCATCGGCAAACTCATTATGAATTCTGGGTACATGCCGAAACTCTATCTTGGTGAACCTCTTTCTCAATTCTTGCACATGGTGCAGATATGGCAATATCTTGGAATTCTTGGTAGCCCACTCTCCTTGTACTTGGTGCACGAGCAAATCTGAATCTCCGATCACCAGCAGCTCCTCAATGTTCATGTCGATGTCCATGTTGAGTCCTAATATGCAGGCTTCATACTCCGCCATGTTGTTAGTGTAGGGAAATCTGAGTTTAGCAGATACCGGATAATGTTGACCTGTTTCTGATACCAAAACTGCTCAAATGCCTACTCCTTTGAAATTTGTGGCTCCGTCGAAAAACATCCTCCAACCATCATATGCTTCAGTAATGTCTTCTCCTACGAATAATACCTCTTCGTTAGGAAAATACGTTTTCAAGGGTTCGTATTCTCCTCCCACCGGATTCTCGGCAAGATAATCTGCCAATGCTTGTCCTTTGACTGCCTTTTGAGTTACGTAGACGATATCGAACTCATTCAACAGTATCTGCCATTTGGCCAACTTCCCGGTGGGCATGGGTTTCTGAAATATATACTTCAAAGGATCCATCCTAGATATGAGGTATGTGGTATAGGAACAGAAGTAATGCCTTAGCTTCTGGGCCATCCAGGTCAAAGCATAGCAAGTATGTTCCAGTAAAGATTACCGTGCTTCGTAAGGTGTGAACTTCTTACTCAAGTAGTAGAAGGCCGACTCCTTTCTCCCTGTCTCATCATGTTGCCCCAGAACACACCCGAAGGCTCTATCCAATACGGATAGATAGAGCAGAAAAGGTCAACCTGGCTCTGGCGGGACAGGACCAGTGGTGTGGACAGGTATTCCTTGATTTTGTCAAAAGCTTTCTGACAATCCTCGGTCCGGCTCATCTCGGCATCTTTCCTCAACATCTTGAAGATGGGTTCACATATGATTGTGGACTGTGCTATGAGGCGACTGATATAATTAAGACACCCTAGGAAGCTCATCACGTCCTTTTTGCTCCTAGGCGGCGGTAACTCCTGAATAGCCTTGACTTTAGACGAATCTAGCTCGATCCCTCGACGGCTGAAAATGAACCCCAATAACTTTCCTGCGGGAACCCCGAATGCACACTTGGCGGGGTTTAGTTTCAAGTTGTACCTTCTGAGTCTGTCGAAGAATTTTCTCAAGTCTTCTATGTGGTCTGCGGCCCTCTTGGATTTGATGATGACGTCGTCCACATACACCTCTATCTCCTTGTGTATCATATCATAGAAGATGGTTGTCATGGCTCTTATGTGGGTTGCCCCAGTATTCTTTAGATCGAATGGCATCATCTTGTAACAGTACACCCCCCATGGTTTAATAAAGGCTATTTTTTTTGCGTCCTCCTCGTCCATCCAAATCTGGTGATAACCCGCGAAGCAATCTACAAAATATTGGAGTTCATGCTTGGCGCAATTATCGATCAGGATGTGTATGTTTGACAGTGGAAAGTCATCCTTGGGACTTGCTTTGTTTAAATCCCGATAGTCAACACATACTCTGACCTTTCCATCTTTCTTTGGAACTGGCACAATGTTGGCTAACCATGTTGGATACTCAACCACCCTGAGAACTTTGGCTTTGATCTACTTGGTAACCTCCTCCTTGATTTTCGGGCTCATGTCTGGTTTGAACTTTCTGAGTTTTTGCTTCACCAGCTGGCACATTGCATTGGTAGGTAACTTGTGAGCCACTATGGACGTGCTCAAACCTGTCATGTCATCGTATGACCATGCGAAGATGTCCTCATACTCTTTTAGGAAACGGATGTACTCTTCCTTCTCTGTTGGTGACAAGTGAATGCTGATGCGAGTCTCCTTGATGGTCTCGGCATTCCCCAGGTTTACTGCTTCTGTCTCATCCAGGTTGGACTTAGGCTTATTCTCAAAGTTTTCCACCTCTTTGACAACTTCCTCAGGTATCTCGTCTTCTTCATCTGAATCACTATCCTTATGTTGCGTTGCCTCATTACATGTCACAGTCACCAGTTCATCAGGAAAAGTAATAATAACACTGTAGAAAGAAAAGTGTAGAAAATAGTAATGAATAATAAAGAGTAAATGCATTTGATTAAAATTAAACAACATCCAGACAAGCACGACTCGGTGAATCGCGCATTTATTTTGAAACAAAACAAGTCTTTAAAACAAAGTTACTGAAAATTTTAAATGCCTAGGATGGCTATAGAAATAAAATCTGCCAAGCTACCCAGGGACTCGGCGGGCCCAGGATGGTGTGGCGGTCAAGTTTCCGAGAACAGCTCCTTTCTCCACAGCCTGAATAGTGAGGCCTTCTTCCTCCTCCTCCTCAATTACGGCACCGCAGTCCATCTATTCTGATTTTTCCTTTGCTTTTAGGATCACTTGGAAGAGGAGGATGTGGAAGACCTTTAGGTATGCTGATGATGCCAGTATGAGCGAACCAACCTCAAGGATGGCAATAATCAAAAATAAGGAAAAAACAAAAAGGTAACAAGTTAGTGAGGGTTTTGAAATGTTTGCAGTATTTAAACACATATTGCGAGAATGTAAATTCGTGTCCTAATTTGGGAGCCTCGTTTTGCCCGAGGTAGGCCTAGTAACAAATATATTTGGAGAACTTTAAATGCCAACAAATGCTTCATTTCATAATATAAAAATAGACGAATCTCAAAACGACACCAAGATAAAAGAAAATAAGTCACTACTGGCACTTGGCCTTATTACATTTGAAAAGCAAGTAAACCTAATCTATTTGGTCTCGGAAGGACTTTCTTTAGGTTGTATGCTCTTGTCGATCAAATCACCCAGTTCGCGTAGGCTCATCAGTAAGAATTCCTTTGCAAAATGTTTTCCTTCGTTTCCCTCAGCGTTCTGGCAGTCGGTGACTCTCTTCCTCACTCTTCCTTCCAATTCCATCAGACTGTATTCCAGATATTCCAGCTTTTCGCTAGATTTGACGGCCCTCTCTTTCCATTCATTGATTTGGTCACTTGATGGAAGATTCCTCCACCAGTCTAGCAAGAGTGAGGGTGTTCTAACCATACCAAAGCTGGGGACCTCGTGCCTAATTTTCTGCAAAACAAAAAGGTTAGGCCCTTGTCCCCAGCCAGGCCCGACTATTTATACATTTACGATCAGCATATCGACATTTAGTTCTTCAAATTAATGCACAGACATGGTTGTTTCCGTTGGGATTATGGAAAACCCGATGGACTTTTGGATAAGGCTTGTCTTAAAGGATCATTATGTTGACATCATATTGATCCGGCTAGGTTTGACCATGATACATGCACAATTTCGACCATAGTAAGGTTACTATAGGGTTTTAGACTGGTACCCACAAGCGGACAACTTGAGGGGGAAAGGCACGGAATCGTCGACTGCATCGCTGATCGACTAGTTTTACCGCAAATAAGCCTTTCCGAGTTTAAGGGTAATAAATAGGAAGAGGGCAACCACTCATCAAGCGTTGTTATAGGATTTGATACGCACGAGTGGAATATGATGTGGAACAAGATTTATGCAGCAATTAATAACATGTAGTCAAGTATTTGCACATAGGAAAAATAAATGCGATATTTAAATAATTGAAAGACAGTTACGGAAAAGAAAACAAGGAGACAAGTCAGTTTCAGGGATAATAACCATAAATGCTTAAAAGGAAACGGACAGTTAAATTCAAATAAGGGAGAAGGATATGGGATAAAGCATGCTTGGGACTAATTCATAAGGACAAGTTCGTTATGGTAAGAGCCTAAATATCCCCATCAGAGTCGCCATGCTGTCGCGCCCCCTTTTTTCCCTCCTCACGGGGAGAAGTCCGGGTATCGACATTTCATGGGGGAATCAACTCGTTTCCTTTTGGGAATTGGGTATTTGAAGAGTCGCCACCTAACGGATTATGGTGCGTTAGGGCACCTAGAGCGATTAACTCTTAGACCAGTTTGCATTACCAGAGATTTAGGGTAAGGGATCGAAATAACCTTGAGGGGAAGGTGTTAGGCACCCCTCTCGGTCCACAACGGTGGGTCCCGGCCGAACTTATACTTATGAATTAGTCCATTAACAAATAAGCAGTTGAAACAAATAATTGCAAGTAAAGCATGTTGGACGTTGTATAACTCAAATAACAAGACAAAGATTTTGGACATGTTATGCGTAAAAAGGAAAGTAAAGTTTTCAAGAACAAGGGATTTAGGGAAAGGGGGGTTCTAGGTTGGTTAGCCTACAGGATCACATCAGTACAATGCCCGATAATCACTCCTCAGAAAGGGGCTACACGTGACATTAGCGCACCGGTCATCATATCCATATCGACCCATTCCCGCCCCTTAGTGGCTATTTAAACGAGCGTTATTTAGCGCTCTCTATGCGTGCTGTTACCCGTCCCTTCTTAATGGTCCTGGAGGAAATTAGGACCTCTACCTATAGGCAGTTCTAGACAAACCCCTAAGGTCAAAGGAGAAAATACTAGGAGACAGGCAAGAACAAATAGGACTTTACCAAATAAGGTAGGAAAAAAGAAATTAGTGGCTCAAGTTTACATCCACAGATAATGCATGCAAACAGCACGACTAAAACACAAACAAGGGCAATATTATTAAACAGGATCCTAAGATATGATGTCTAAGTGAGTATCAAGACACAGAAGATATGCAATTTTATTTTTATGAGCTCAGAAGCAAGGGCCCTAATCAGTTTGCCTACTGATTTTAAGCCTGTTAACCATTAAGCAGTAAACACAAAGAGGCATTTTCCAGTTTTATAAGAGTTGATTACCTAAGGCTTGCTTAGGCGTGGGATGGTGCATAGTTGTTACCAGAACCATTAGAACAATGAAGGGGTTATTTTACCTAAAAAAAGCATGCTGTTCTAAGTCTTACAGAATACAGGATCATTACTAATTTGTTTAAAGCAGGGTGAGACTGTTTTATGTCCTTTTCATGCATCAGTAGTTTAGCTATGTGTGACTGAGCGAGTATGAACGAGATCCTAAACATGGTATGCACACATAAGGTATAGAATGATTTATATGCAAGATTCCTAAAGCAGGATTTCTAAATGCACAGCATGATTGCAGAATTTCCTAAAGCAGGATTTCTAAATGCATAAAAGTTTACAGTATTGTAGAGCATGCGGTCAAGTGTACAGGAGTAGCAGCTTTGTTTTAGTGCCATTTATCCTAGAAACAGGATTTCTGAACGATACCAAGAATATCAAAATGAGATGCTGAAACAGTAAACCTAAGAACATGATATCTAATGCATGACATGCTTGGAATATATTGGTCCTAGACATGGATTCTAATGCGCATATAGGAAACGTAAACCCTAGGCATGGTTTCTACCCATTGATATTGATAACATATGTAACTACCCTCCTCTTTTTCACTAGCCAACCCAATATTCGTTTACAATAAATTATTACAGGCCAATATCAGGATGAATTACATAAGTAGACAAGAAAAATGTGAAGTTATACTATAGGGAGCCTGAAAGTAGGCCCAGATTTCCAGAATTTCCAATGCCAGATTGCCTCACAGCCTTTCTCATATCCGGGTGTGTCAAAGTTCCCTAAGGACCTCAAGGGATTCCGGGCAGTGCTTACACCCAGATTTTACAACCATATTTGAGTAGGTGCAGTGTGGAAGAGCCAGATCCAATGCATCAGAGTTTAGAGGGATCTCATAGGGATCCCTATTCACACATTGGAGGGGCAGAACTTAGGGATCTAAGAATAGAGTGAGAGTACTTGAAATAGTTTTGAAAAGATTTAAGCAGGAAAACAGTTTGGAAAGAGACTTGTTTGAAATAGTTTTGTAAAGACAACAGAGGAAATTATTCAATAGGGCAGTTTTGAAAATAGAGTAGAGTAACAAGCAACAGTCCAAACACAGCACCCAAAACAGGTTCATACTTCCTTTAATTAGGGAGTTAAAATTCAAACGGTAACAAGCAGTGATAAAATAAGGAATGAAATCATGTAAGACTGAACATGACACATAAGCAAATAAGCATATTATAGAGCATGTAATAGAGGCTAGGTTCGACAAATTCTAATTAAGGAAAATATCTAACAAGAAAATATTTAGAGGTTGAAATCAGTAGGGAACAGAGTATACCAATCACAGGGAATCAGGGATTCCCTTAGAAGGTAACAATGACCAAAGGAAAGTATCACAATTAACGAAGCAAACATAACACATACAAGAGTAGGGTGAAGAATCACATAAATCCAGGATTCAAAGTAAGAGACGGTACTGATGAGAGGAAATAACCACAAATTTTCTTGGAGTAAACACATAATAGGTAGGAATAGTCGAAGTCAAAAACCTAACAAGCAAACATAGGGTAAAAATCACAGAATCATAGAATGTTCATGAGAAACATACAGATTAGTTGAACATATTATCAAAAACAAACTTAGAAATCCAGGATTAGAACTAGGAAATTTAGGGTTTTCAACATAATGAATCAGATAAAAGGAAAAACTTAAATAAACCGTGTAAACATTGTAAAAATCATAGAATAATGCTGAAAATCAGAGGAAAAATCATTTTGAAAAGGGTTTAAAGAAACCCTAGTTTTGAAGATGAAGAGTTGTTTTAGGAAAAATGGAAAATCTTTAACGAAAACAGCAAAATAACTCATAATATGCCCAGATCTATTACAGATCTAAGAAAATCAAGAGCTAGTAGTTAGGGTTTCATAGAGACAATCCGGAGAGAAAGGGAATCGGCCGAGAAACCACAGGTTCTTGCCGGAGATGGTAGAATCTTACTCAAACTGCCATGGACGGCCTGAGAATGACATAAAAACTATGGGAGGTGAGTGAACCGCCTTCTGGTTCCTTTGAGGACCTCAAGGAAGCAACAATCGGCATAGGAAGAGAACCATGGGGCTTGGGATGGTGGTGATACCACCATGGTTACCGGCAAGGCGACGACCGGTGAGAGGAGCTAGGTTCAGCAGAGAGACTCTTGAGAGAGATGAGAGATGTAACGGCAGAGAGAATGAGAGCAAATGAGAGGATGGGAATGAGGGTTTGGGGGGTAGTCTTTTAGGTTAATTATGGAAAGGGGGGATCTGGACCGTTGATTAGAATTGATCAACGGTCCAGATTGGACCAGTGATTGGGTCGGGTAATTTGATGGATTGGGCCTGGGGTTTGGGCTGTTTCAGTTGGCTTCGGGTTTGATTCAATTAGGCTAGAATTGAAAAGGAAATTGGCTATTTGTTAAATACCCAATGAAATTAAATAAAACAATTTACAAAAATAGCTGATAATTGTAAAGAATGAATTTCATGCACAGAAAATAGTTAAAATGATTATTTAATATTTAAAAATACAAATGGCTAAGTTTTGGTAAAAATAGTACAAAATTATATGCTTGGGCTATAATTACAAAGTTATTGCAATTATAGCCAAAAGATGCCAATTTGGTTAATTAGGAAATAATTTGGTCTTATTAGGACCATAAACAATAAATTAAATCGAGAAACGCTTTTGAAATCACTTGTTATGCTATTCTGTAATTATTTATTGGAAATAAAATGCTGGAAAAATTATGGAAAAATACAAATAGCTATCGATGCATGATTTTGAAGGTATATATGCAATTTTAAAAAATATTTTGGGAAAAATTGGGTGTCAACACCAAGCTCTCATGTGCGCATACGAATGCGTGGAAGAAATTCAAAAGATTACGCTTCAAGCTGAATCGATGTCGCACGATAAGGAAAGAAAGATGGGAAGTATATCCTAAATGCGTTGTAGCCTCTCGAAGATAGGTATGGACGTCAACATACAGATCTGTAAGACTCTACTAGACACTTGCTCATGAATTGAAAAACCTATGAACCTAGAGCTCTGATACTAATTTGTCACGACCCAAAATTCACTGGTCGTGATAGCACCTAACCCAACGTGCTAGGTAAGCCAACTAATAACTATCCAATTTCAATAATATTAATAAGACAATTAAAAAAAAGGAATTATCTGAATCTTACTCATTTCCAAATGACTGGTAGTACAAATCATGAGCTTCTAAGAATAGAATTTACATAGTCGATATGAAGTAAGTACATAAATAGAGTTTTATAATTTAAGGCTACCATGAACAAAAGGCAGCACCAACAGGGACGCAGGTACATTTTCAAATCCAGCAACCATCGAACACAGCAACAACAGCAGCCAACATCTGCACGGTAAGTACAACCGACCCCATGTACTGGTAAGTAACAAACCTAACCTTAGATAAAAAGTTGTGACGAGCTGGAACATAGTAGTCAAACACCAATAACCAACTGTAGTTCATAATAACGTATAGCATATAAATAATAAAGTAACTCGAAGATAAAATGCTCAGCTTTTTCAAAAAATTTCCGAAAATAGTTCCGCTTTTTCAAGAATATCAGTGAAAATCCAAATCTTTTACTGAAATCGTTGAAAAATATGAGATAGTTTGAAAACTATAATTTTTCCAAAATTACTTTCCATAATAAATAAGTTGTTTCATTTTCTTTCCAGATAGTAAGTGTGAAATATCTCTCTATGCCCACATATCAATGTGTGTAAAAAGTCATGAATGACGTGATACCGTGCAGCATGAGAAAAAAATGCATCTCTGTGCCTGTATGTCATGTGTGCATGCCAATGCCATGTATCTCAGAGAGTGTCGCACACTTTCCACTCATAATGCTCAACTACTCGGTACTATATATGTCCCATACGGCCCAGGGAAGATCCATCCCGAAATATATACATCACTGACCATCAGTCACTCAGTACCGAGGAAGGCCAATACAACCCCATGGAGAAGATCCATCTCTAGGTATATAAATGCTTCGAATAAGATCCATGTCCAGGGAAGATCCATCCCTCAATATAATCAACCGCGCTCACTGGGGGTGTGCACAGACTCCGGAGGGGCTCTTACAGCCCAAGAGCTATAATTTGTACGGATAACTCACGTGCCATAGTATCAATATCACAATTCACAAGGACAACTCGCGTGCTGCACGGACAACTCACGTGCTAAAGTATCAATATCAGAATCCGCACGGACAACTCACGTGCTATAGTATCAATATCCTCACAATCAGGACTTCGGCCTTACTTAGTCATCAATCTCTCCAGTCTCTCTCTCTCGTGCTCACAATATCATGAAACTAGCCCGAATATGATGATATGATGTATCAATAAATAACAGCAGAGACTAAGATATGGTATCCATATGAAAGTGTATGACTGAGCATATAAAGCAATGAAAACAGATAACTCAACAGCAGTAATGACCTCAGTGGGTCCAACAAGGATAAGCATGTAGCCTAGGCATGGTATCTAACATGGATCACAGCTCAATAGCTCAAGTACGTAGAAATTTCATGATTTCCGGTAAGATCAAGTAACTACATAGTACCACAGAAATAACGGAGTCAGAATTCACACGGTGCATGCCCACAAGCTCATAACCTAGCATAAGCGTCATCTCAACACCAATAACATAGCACGTAATTCGGGGTTTTATACCCTCAACACTAAGTTTTGAAGAGTTACTTACCTCGAACAAGCCAATTCCAATACCGAGTAAGCTAAGCGATGCTCCAAGCATGCCATCACGCACGTAGCAACCTCCGAACGGTTCAAAACTAGCCAAAAGCAACTCGAATACATCAAATAAAGCCCTAGGAAACAATTCCAAATGATAATGATCGGATCCTTAATCAAAACCCAAAACCGGCCAAAACATACACCGGGCCCACGCCTCGGAACCCAAACAAAACTCACAAAATCAAACAACCCATTCAATTACGAGTCCAACCATAGTAGATTCACTCAATTCTGACTCCAAATCGATGTTTAAAAAATCACAAATTCATATTATGAAACTTTACGCCGAAACCCCCAATTCCTCATTAAAATTCATCAACCAAAAGCTAAAATCGAAGATAGATTCATGGAATATAAATAATACCGAGTAGAGAACACTTACCCCAATTCATATGATAAAAATTGCTTCAAGAATCGCCTCAATCCGAGCTCCATAGCTCCAACAATGCAAAAAATGGCTAAAACCCTCGAAATGCAAAAAATTGCATTCGTGATGAACAGAAAGATCAGCCATGAAAATACTCTACGCGTACGCGACACAATCCTCGCAAATGCAATACACACCGGAGCCTGATCTACGCTAACGCGGCACAAGCTTCACGAATGCGATGAAGAAAGGTCCTCCAGCCCAGCTGCTAGCTCAACTCTACGCGAACCCGATCACCCATACTCGAACATGAAGAAGTCTTGCCCCAATACTACGTGAATGCGAGACATGCGTCGCGACCGCGGAGAACGAATTTGTTGCGGCCATCAAAATACACTAATTGTTCTTGATGCTGGCAACGCGAACGCGATGAAGGGCTGTGTGTAACGACCCGGCCGGTCGTTTTTAGAATTTATGCCTCGATCCCCTATTTACTGCTTTCCCCGTATTTATTTCTTCTATTTTGAATTTCCGGGACGTTCGGTTTTGAATATCGGAGAGTTTTGGGACACTTAGTCCCTAAATGAGAGCTTAAGTCTTAGAAGTTTGACCATAGTCGGAATAGTGTGAAGACGGCATTGGAATGGAAATCTGATGGTTTCGTTAGCTCCGTTGGGTGATTTCGGGCTTAGGGGCGTGTTCGGATTGTGTTTTGGAGGTCCATAGCTAATTTAGGCTTGAAATGCCGAAAGATGAATTTTTGAAGTTTCCGATTCGATAGTGAGATTTTGATATCGGGGTCGGAATGAAATTACGGAAGTTGGAGTAGCTCCGTACTGTTGAATGTGACGTGTGTGCAAAATATCAGGTCATTCGGACGAGGTTTGATAGACTTTTTGATCGAAAGCGTATTTTGGGAGTTTTGAAGTTCTTAGGCTTGAATTTGATGCTAATTGGTTTATTTGATGTTGTTTGAGGTGTTTTGGGGATTGGTATAAGTTTGGATAGTGGTATATGACTTGTCTGTGCTTTTAGTTGAGGTTCCGGGGGCCTCGGGATGAATTCAGGTGGTTAACGGGAAGTTGGAACTTGGAATTTGTAGTTGAAGTTCATTGGGCTGCTGTCATAACGGCATCTGCAGTTGAGAGGCCGCAGATGCGACTCCCGCAGATGTGTCAAGCCACAGAAGCGGCCAAGAGGAAAGTGAGCAGGAACCGCAGAAGCGGATGTGTTACCGCACATGCGGGACCGCAGATGCGACATATGGGTCGCAGGTGCGGAGAGGGAATTTTAAGTGAGAACCGCATAAGCGGTTCCCTTGACCGCAGAAGCGGTATCGCAGATGCGAAAAATTGAGCCGCAGACGCGACTTTGCTGGGCAGAAAAATCAGAATTCGAGGATTTAGTTTCAAAAAGTTAGAAATTGATTTGGAGCTCGGGAGAGGGCGATTTTGGGAGGAATCTGAAGAAGAAATCATTGGGTAACAATTCCTTAACCCTTTCTAGTTGTATTCCATTAATCTATTGTTAGTTTTGTCATTTAATTTCGAATTGGAGATGAAAATTGGGGAAAAATTGGAAGAAAGTTCTTAGACATAGAATTCGAGTTTTGACTGGGTATTTGACGTTGGATTTCAATAATTTTGGTATGGTTAGACTCGTGAAAGTATGAGGATTCTGAAAATATAAATTTTACCTGATTCCGAGTCGTGGGCCCGGAGGGCGTTTTGGTCATTTTACCTAATTTTGCGTATTAGCTTAGAATTTAATTGTAGAATCAATTAATTGAAGTGTTATTTACATTATGAAATTTAATTGAATAGATTTGGGCCATTTGGAGTCGAATACTCGTGGCAAGAACTTGGTTTCGGGTTGATAATTGAGTCGATTCGAGGTAAGTGGCTTGTCTAACCTTGTGGGGGACTCTCCCCTTAGGATTGATATTGTGATAATTGAAATGCCTTGTACGTAATGTGATGAGTGCATACTTGTGCTAATTGTTGGAAATCCGATTTTTCATTAAGAATGGCCTTAAATTGTGTTCTTCTTTTTCTCGCTTACACCATTTGGAAACTTAGTCTGTTGTTAGTCTAGAGAAGCATGTCTAATTGACTAAATTGCTCTATTTGTTTTAACTGCCTTACTTGTATTACGTGAGTATGCTAGGTTAGAATTATCTGTTTTTCCTTAGTATGAAGTTGAGCTTAATGAGTATATCCTTTTTATGCTATTGTTGTGCGTTTCATTTTTGGGCTACGGGAAGGCATCCCGGGAGATCCCCTATACGTATTTATGATCGAGCTGAGGTGCGGGATACCGAGAGATCCCTGGCACATATATTGAGGATACTAAGAGATCCTCGGGATACCAAGAGATCCCTGATATATATTGAGGATAGCAAGAGATCCTCGGGATACCAAGAGATCCCTAGCATATATTGAGGATACCAAGAGATACTCGGGATACCAAGAGATCCCCGGATATATATATATATATATATATATATATATATATTGAGGATACTAAGGGATCCTCGGGATATTGAGAGATCCCCGGTTGTTGCCCTTGTGATTGTTTGCCTCTGTATCAGTTGTAGTTGTCTTATATCCTGTGATATTTTACTGTTGTACTTATTTATACTACTCTTATCTGCAGTGTCGAACTTTATATTATTATTTAATCTCAGTAGGGCCCTGACCTTCCTCGTCATTACCCGACCGAGGTTAGGCTTGGCACTTACTGAGTACCGCTGTGGTGTACTCATGCCCTTCCTGCGCATGTTTTTCATGTGCAGATCCAGATACCTCTACTCAGACTTACCATCCTTGAGGCGAGGCGATTCTACGGAGAGTTCGAGGTATATCTGCCGCGTCCGTAGACCGAGAAGTCTCTCTCCATTCTCTCTAATAGTGATTAGTCCTTCTATCTTTACTGTTGATGTAGACTTTCCGGAGTTAGAGCATTTTACTATATTCATAGCATGTGATTCATGGGTTTCCGAGTCTTGGATTTATGTATTGGTTTTGAGAGATTAATGTTGTGTATGTCGGGCGGCACTCTTAAACGTTGTTCATTTACTCTATCTCTGTTTTAACTTGTTTTTTTTTCTTCCGCAATTTCGATTTATTTTTCGCATTTTAGGCTTACCTGGTCGTAGAGACTAGGTGCCGTCATAATGGTTCACGGAGGGCGAACAGGGGTCGTGACACTGTTACACCAGAAACCAACAGAGTACAGTAGTGAAAAATGAAGGAAAAATGATCCGAAATCAATCTGAAACACGCCCGAGCCCCTGGGGTCCTCGTACAAACATAAAGCCAAGTCCCATAACATAACACGTTCGATTGACTTCAAATTTCGCACACAAGTCAACCTATCAAAAGTCCACTCCCGGTCAAACTTTCCAAAATTCCAACTTTTCGCCATTTTGAGCCAAATTCTACTACAGACCTCCAAATCACCATCCGTATCCGCTCTTAAATCCATAATCATCCAACGGAGCTAACAGGTCCATCAGAAATCCAATCCGAGGTCAAATACTAAAAAGTCAAACTTGGTCAAACCTTTCAAATTTAAAGCTTCTAGCTGAGAATCATTCTTCCAAATAAATTCCGAATAACCTGAAAACTTAAACCAACGATTCACATAAGTCATAATACTTCATACAGAGCTACTCATGACCTCAAACAACCGAGCGAAGTGCAAATGCTCAAAACAACCGGTCAAGTCGTTACATAGAAAAATTCCTATCAATGACGGTTGAATCAAAACCTCGAACTATATCAGAAAAAATTCGCTGGATCCCTTAAGCTTTACAGATTGTGTTATGTTGAAGGTGATGTCACGACCCGGAATTCCCACCTTTGGGACCATGATGGTGCCTAACATTTCACTCACTTGGTAAGTTAACGTTCGAGTAATTCCTAAGCCAATTTTTAAACAATTGAAATAATTAAAACCAATTAAACTGAAACAAAACTACAATGAAATAAGAAGTGGCATGACAACCCAAAATATCTAAGTACAACCCCGGATCTGGAGTGTCACGACCCAAAATCCACTAGTCGTGATGGCACCTAACCCAACCGCTAGGTAAGCCAACTAATAACTATCCAATTCTAATAATATTAATAAGACAATTAAATAAAAGGAATTTTCTAAGTTTTATACATTTCCCAAGGACTGGTAGTACAAATCATGAGCTTCTAAGAACAGAACTTACAAGCTGATATGAAGTAAATACATCTTCTTTTTGAAAAGTACATAACAGAGTTTTATAATCTAAGGCTACCATGAACAAAATGCAGCTACAATAGGGACGCAGGAACATCTTCAAATCCAGATCTCATCGAACACAGCAACAACAACAGTCAACATTTGCACACAAGTTGCTGAAGTGTAGTATGAGTACAATCGACCCCATGTACTCAATAAGTAACAAACCTAACATTAGGTTGAAAGTAGTGACAAGCTGGAACAAAGGTCGGGTCCAAAAAACATAGCCAACAACACTTCATAATAACGTAAAGCAAGTGATAAAAGAAATAACTCAGAATTAAAAATGCTCAGCTTATTCATAATTCCCGAAAATAGTTTCGTTTTTCAAGTCTATTAGTGAAAACCCAAACCCTTTACTCAAATCGTCAAAAATATGAGTATGTTTGAAAACGGAATTTTTTCCCGAAAACCTTTCATCAGGTAAATGTTTCATTTCAAATAGCATGAGGAAAGTACATCTCTATGCCTACATGTCAAGATACATGTAAAATCATGAATGTCACCAAAACCGGGCAGCAAAAGGAAATGCATATCTATGCATGTATCTCAAATACGCATGTCAAATGGAATGCCTCTCAGTGATGAACTCATGTACTCACACTCTCAAAGTACCCAACCTCATTGTCTCGCATTATCTCTTACCGTGCTCAATACTCAGCACACTCAATCACTCAGCACTGTACAATACTTGTTGCGACGCGCAACCCGATCCACGTATATACAACCATAAGGCTTGTTGCGGCCTGCAACCCGATCCATATACATATACATAATCAACTACGCTCACTAGGGGTGTACAAACTCCGAAGGGGCTCCTACAACTCAAGCGCTATAATCCGCACGGACAACTCACATGTTGTACGGATAATTTACGTGCTAGTATATCAATATCTGGATCCGCACAGACAACTCATGTGCTGTACGGAAAAATCACATGCTATAGTAAATATATCCTCACAATCAGGCCCTCGGCCTTACTCAGTCATCAATCTCTCCAGTCTCTCTCTCTCTCACGGGCTCACAATGTCAAGAAATTAGCCCGAAAATAATGATTTGATGTATCAATAAATAATAACAGAGACTGAGATATAATATGTAATGAATGAATATTACTGAGTACGAAATTTCAACGAAATCAGTAAGTCAATAGCAAGAAACGACCATTATGGGTCCCAACAATACCACAATATAGCCTAACCATGATCTCTAGCATGATTCACAACTCGATTACTTTAGTACCTAGGGATATCAATGTTACAAATAAGATTAGGTAACTACACAGTACCACGGAAATAACGGAGTCACAACTCACACGGCGCACGCTCACACACCCATCACCTGGCATGTATGTCACCTCAACACTAATCACATAACACGTAATTCGGGGTTTCATACCCTAAACACTAAGTTTAGAAGTGTTACATACCTCAAACAAGCCAATTCAAATACCGAGCAAGCCAAGCGATGCTCCAGAAATACCTTCTCGCGTGTACCGACCTCTGAACGGCTCAGAACTAGCCAAAAATAACTCAAATACATCAAATAATGCAAGAGGAAACAAACTCATCGATAAATGTTGAATCTTTAATCAAAAGCCCAAAATCATCCCAAAAGGCTAACTCAGCCCCGCACCTCGGAACCCAACAAAACTCACAAAATCCGACAATCCATTCAATTACGAGTCCAACCATACTAGTTTCACTCAAATCCGACTCTAAATCAATGTTCAAAACTCATTCACTATATGAGACTTTAGGATAAAACCCCCAATTTCCATCTCAAAATACTAATTAAATGATGAAAACAATGATATATTCACGTATATTAACCAAATACGAGTTATAATCACTTAGCCCGATAATTTTTTAAAAAAACCCAGGAAAAATCGTCACTAATCGAGCTCTCTAGGACCAAATAATAAATAATACCCTAACCGTCGGTTATATAGCACCACGTCTGATCACCTAATGTGCGGTCCGCGAATTTCCAAGTTCTGCGGTCGCGCAAAAATT
This sequence comes from Nicotiana attenuata, assembly GCF_001879085.1. Taxonomy (NCBI): domain Eukaryota; kingdom Viridiplantae; phylum Streptophyta; class Magnoliopsida; order Solanales; family Solanaceae; genus Nicotiana; species Nicotiana attenuata. Next base: position 340,979 of record NW_017670507.1, on the reverse strand, counting down.
GTGGGGCCGCACTTCACAGCCTCTCCACTACCAAGCTTCAGTAAATTGGCCGTAACTTTCTCTACAGATGTTCAAATGATGATTGCTTAGCCTTTCTGGAAACTAGACACAAAGGGCTACACGTTTTTTTTTATCATCTCCAAATTCCTTGTAGATCAAAAGATATAAGCTTCCGAAGTCGGACCAGCGAACCTGCAAAATCACCTTTCTGCGGTCGCGAGAAGAATTTTGCAGAGCACACAATTTCAACTGCAGTCTGCCCAATTCCTTCTGCCACAACACTTTGGGGATGTGCGGTTGCACTTCTGCCCTAAAATATGTGCGCTCCGCACTTCAACTATCCCATAGCATAACCAAAAGTTCCGAAATGCCCAAGCTCGTTCAAAACTCACTTTGGAACTCATCCGAGCCAGTCGGGATCCTGTTCAAATATACCAACAAGTCCCGTAACATAATATGGACTTACTCTGTGTTTCAAAACACACATAACAATGTCAAAACGATGAATCACACCTCAATTCGAAATCAATGAACTTTGAAACTTCAAACTTCCAAAACCGCTGCCGAAACCTATCAAATCACGTCCGATTGATCTCGAATTTTGCGCACAAGTCACATTTTGTAGACCTGCTCAAACTTCCGGAATCGGTATCCGACCCCGATATCAAAAATTCCACTCCCGGTCAAACTTTCTAAAAATTCCAACTTTCGCCATTTAAAGTCAAATTCTACTACGGACCTCCACATCACAATCCGGACGCACTCCTAAGTCAAAAATCACCCAACGGAGCCAACGGACCCATCACAATTCCAATTCGAGGTCAAATACTAAAAAGTCAAACTTGGTCAACACTTCCAATTTAAAAGCTCCCAAGTTGAGAAGCTCTTCCATATAAATTCCGAATAACCTAAACACCAAAACCGACAATTCACATAAGTCATAATACATCACAGAGAGCTAATCATGCCCTCAAACTACCGAGCGAAGTGTAAATGCTGAAAATGATCGGTCGAGTCGTTATATCCTCCCCGACTTAAACATACGTTCATCCTCGAACATGCCAAGAGTTGTTCCAAAAGCCATCAAATCACCGTGTACCCTTACCATGTGCATACCCGGGGGTGATCCCACGTCACTATATCCCATATAGGTCTGATAACACAACATAACTGAAATTTCTTTGTTCAACCTAGCCCATAAGCCTTAGAATCAAATTCCAACATCCGGAATTTACTACAAGATCAGAATCTCGCATCTACACACTGTGTAAGTCTGAACAAGCTGTACCAAGCTGTATCCATAACTCAAATACTCAAAACTCAAATACCACATATTTCAAATACTCGTAGCAATGATTTCTAATCACAATCGCTGCTCCAAACCACACAATACCGGTAATAAACCTCGTATCAAGCAAAACCTCATTCTAAAACCTTTGTACATTACCGTTGATGAAAGAAATACGTAGAAACTCATAACCATTCATCAGATCAACAAGTCATGGAACTCCCTTTCCTTCGACAAGAACTATAGCCACTTTCTGGGACCACTTTCGATATTAACCTTCCAACCATGCTGTAATTAATTCCGTTAGTATCCATTCTAGGTCCAATGACCTCATCTCATCCAACACGACTACTCTAGTGACATGACAGATCAATACAATCTAACGCCACAACTTGTGCAATCTGTGCACCAATAAGCAACATTCCTAATGTACTCAAACATGGAAAATAACTCAAACAAGAGAAACGTCCCGCAAGTTCAACGGGTACAACCACAACGAAATGCTAAGAACCCATCACACACCGCAGAACCAAAACACACGAATCTAACGCAAAGGATAATACTTCAACATAACTCCGCTACAATGCGTGACCCATCCAAATGCTGGTCCATATTATATACCTCGAGCCACCCTGCTCAAAATCAATAACCACGCGAAATTCGACATCAAGCACCCCAAGTGCATTACCATGACCATGGAGAAGCAAATGTCACAATGCCACAAAAAACCCCAAAAGAACATAAACAATACGCAATCAACCATGCATCACCCAAATATCCATCTCGCTCAGATTCCGCTATAAGGCCCTAATAGAACCGCACCATGTATGCATATAACCAACGAATCACAACTCCTCGTAGCATAGAAGAGTAACTCACAGATCATTGCAGAACACGAATAAGCTCAACAACAACCAAATGGCACATCCCTCAACAATAGCAGTATGGAGCCAACCAATGCGACTCGGTGTAGAATATACATCCTCATTGGGCCTACTAATGGACCCCAAATTAGCTCTTATCACCCACAAATAGATAAATAACCCTCTGAAGGTTCATAATGACCTAACCATAACACATACCACCCTGTGACTAGCTTTGGCCACGTTTTCACAGTCCACAACCACGAAAACATCTGCTCCTGAGAACTCCCAGTCCCCAAATCCATAGAACACACGAATTACCATATCTGACCACGGCTCCACAGCCTGAATGTCTAATATATCTCTCATACATGATCATACCACGAGGAATACTTCTCCCTTTCTTTCGTGCCGCATAGCAAAAATCTAAATATCAACAATAGATCAACCCGGCGTGCACCATAATACTGATGAAGCATCCGTAAGTCAAAGCACAATGCGTCTTCTGAAATGCGTACCATTCTCAGGCAATACCAAATAGTAATATCATTCACCTAGTCATCTTAAACCGCCTATGATGCCTGAGAATTCATGACCTTCCCTTCCAAAACTGACCCGCAACCTTGCGCATGCGAATCTAGATCCCGCACAACACACTGCATATACCATGCCAACCTATGAAATATACGAGAACTTCATAATCCACTCCGAGTCACCAGCAACTACATACTCGATTAGCCAAGAACTTTCCATTTGATTTCATCCAGGAGAAAATCACTATGCACCACATGCTCCTCACGCAGTAGGAAATATACTCCTCGAACCGTGGCAGAAACCATTGAGAACTCTTCGATACCCATTTCCACATAATCAAGCCATCAAAACTAAATCTCTCTATCTCAACCAAGACACGGAGGCTGCCAAAACCCAAGAGCATTGCTAAGAAGCCCCTGTAGAAACTCACCACATCACAAGTACCCAAAGAACCGATCATATCTTTTATTATGCTGATCCAACCTACTAACAAGCTGCCCTATTTCTCCGAGATTCTCTCGAATTACCCTCAAGTTGATACTTCTCCTTGCCAGAGCGCCACGATCTTTATCCAAAGCTCACCATATAAAACCTTAGCATAAAACCACACTGCCCTAAGGCTCATCAGCCACTGAATGATCTCTCAAGCACCCCAAAAGTACCACAACTAAGATACCCACTCTGAAGAGACCTTCCGTTAATCTAAAGCTACTTCATTTCCCTTCTTGATACTGAAAATTAGAATCTGTAATCATATAGAAATACCATGAGTCTCGACCCCATCCAATGTAAATCTTTGATCTTAGCCACATAAAAATTCTAAAAATTGTCAATTGCTACACATAAATCTTGAATCCACTAGAACCATCTTCAAGTGTCTTCCACTTTGCTCAAATCTCATTTAAACCGACCAAACAGACCTAACGACATGTGCCCCATTAGCACGACAACACCCAAAGAAGTAATCCACTCCTCTAAGCAACCGGGTGAACCCCTACTTCATGCACACTACGTCATTTACGAATACCAACTCAATCATTCAATGTTTCCCATATACCTACAAAACATAATACAACCTGTATCCGGAAATTCCTTTACTCGAGTGATCCTCGATCTCCACCTCTACAAATAATAATTTATTCACAAGTATACCTTAAACCCAAAACCAATACAATATATAATCGTGCAATCATCTCGTCGATAGCAGACTCCCCCACTTGGCTCACGGCCAAGGAATAAAGCATCTGATAACTTACAACTGCTACCCCCATACAGGCATAATACCTCAATAGGATTCAACTAAATACTTTCTAGGCTCATGTAACACAAACTATATAATACCTCAAATCATTTGCAAATCTCGCATTCATCCTCGTAACAGTCAAGCCAACTTCCACAAAGGATCCAAACTCAAATTGCACTACACATAATTCATTGGTAAAAGAGAACTCTCAACAAAACAACATAGGAATCACACAATCTCAGGACACCATGCAGGAGATAACCCACCTGCTTAGACTCAAACTGACATTTTTCTATATCCTTCCACAGTAAAAACTACTACGCAATTACTCTATCTTCTTGATTCTGAACTCGTCAACAGGACACGAGAATCTAATTATTTCCACAATTAAAAACTTGAAAGATCCTTTAACACACCCATAACTCGAGACTGTATTTCAAATCAAGAAAGAAATGAAGCGCCCAATAGTCCTTTCTACACCTCAAGCAAACCCTTATTGTCGTATTAAACCCATATGAACACATCTCGCAGTCACATCATACTCATCACGTATACATCCAGCCACAAATTCCACTAATAGGGACATTAGCGGACATATAAATCCAAAAGCACATGCTCACAAAATCAACATCTCTGTGCTCAAGCTACAGTCAAAACCCAGCCTCAAGTCCTCCATTCTGGCCCGTCATCAGCATACCAAAATCACATCTCGCACCTCATCCATGAAATCACAAGCCGTAGATGCATAACTGATACCGACCGCTCACATGCGCATAAGAATGTGGAAGGAATTCAAAGAGTTATGCTTCAAGCTGAATCAATGCCTCAAGATAAGGAAAGAAAGATGGGAAACATATATCCTAAATAGCCTGTAGCCTCTTGAAGACAGGTAAGGACGTCATCATACCTATCCGCAAGACTCTACTAACAACTTGCTCATGAATTGTAGAACCTATGAACCTAGAGCTCTGATACCAATCTGTCATGACCCAAAATCCACTACTCGTGCTGCCACCTAACCCAACCCGCTAGGCAAGCCAACTAATAACTATCCAATTCCAATAATATTAATAAGACAATTAAACGAAAGGTATTTTCTAACTCTTATACATTTCCCAAGGATTGGTTGTATAAATCATGAGCTTCTATGAACAGAACTTACAAGCTGATATGAAGTAAATACATCTTCTTTTAGAAAAGCACAAAAATAAAATTTTATAATCTAAGGCTACCGTGAACAAAAGGCAGCTACAACAGGGATGCAGGTACATCTTCAAATCCAGCTCTCATCGAACATAACAACAAAAACAGCCAACAACTGCACGCAAGGTGCAGAAGTGTAGTATGAGTACAAACAACCTAATGTACTCAATAAGTAACAAACCTAACCTTAGGTTCAAAGTAGTGACAAGCTGGAACAAAGGTCAGGTCCAAAACCAATAGCCAACAATAGTTCATAATAACGTAAAGCAAGTGATAAAAGAAATAACTCGCAATTTAAAATGCTTAGCTTATTCATAATTCTCGGAAATAGTTCAGTCTTTCAAGTATATCAGTGAAAACCCAAATCCTGTACTGAAATCGTTTAAAATATTTGAAATCTGAAATTTTTCCCAAAAACCTTTCATCAGGTAAATGTTTCATTTAAGATGGCCTTAGGAAAGTAAATCTCTATGCCTACATGTCAAGATATAGGTAAAATGAGAATGTCACCAAAACTGAGCAGCAAAAGAAAATGCGTCTCTATGCATGTATCTCAAGTACGCAAGTCAAATGCAATGCCTATCAGTGATGAACTCATGCACTCACACTCTCAGATTACTCAATCTCATTGTCTCGCATTATCTCTTATCATTCTCAATACTCAGCACACTCAATCACTCAGCACTGTACAATACTTGTTGCGGCGTGCAACCCGTCTATATATATACAGCTATAAGGCTCGTTGCAGCGTGCGACCCGATCCATATATATATATATATATATATATATATATATATATATATATATATATATATATACACACACATAATCTACTGCACTCACTGGGGTTTTACAGACTCTGGAGGGGCTCCTACAGCCCAAGCGCTATAATTCGCACGGAGAACTCACGTGCTAATATATCAATATCTGGATCTGCACGGACAACTCACGTGCAGCACGGACAACTCACGTGCTATAGTATCAATATCCTCACTATTAGGCCCTCAGCCTCACTCAGTCATCAATCTCTCTAGTCTCTCTCTCACGGGCTCACAATGTCATAACTAGCCAGAAAATGATGATATGATGTATCAATAAATAACAACAGATGCTGAGATATAATATGTAATGAATGAATATGACTGAGTACGAGACTTTAACAAAATCAATAAGTAAATAGCAAGAAACGACCACCAAGGGTCCCAACAGTACCAGCATATAGCCTAACCATGATCTCTAGCATGATTGGCAGCTCGATTACTTTATTACGTAGAGATATCATGGTTACAGATAACATTAGGTAACTACGTAGTACCACGAGAATAAGGGAGTCACAACTTACACGGTGCACGCTCACACGCCCGTCACCTAGCATGTACGTCACCTCAACACTAATCACATAATACGTAATTGGGGGTTTCATACCCTCAGCACTAAGTTTAGAAGTGTTACTTACCTCGAACTAGCCAATTACAATACCGAGCAAGCCAAGTGATGCTCCAAAAATGCCATCTCGCCCGTACCGACCTTCGAATGGCTCAAAACTAGCAAAAAGCAACTCAAATACATCAAATAATGCCAAAGGAAACAAACTCATCGATAAATGTTGAATCTTTAATCAAAAGCCCAAAATCATCCCAAAAGTCCAACCCGTGGCCGCACCTCGGAACCCAACAAAACTCATAAAATCCAATAACTTATTCATTTACGAGTCCAACCATACTAGGTTCACTCAAATCCGACTCCAAATCGATGTTCAAAACTCAAAAATTCACTCTATAAGACTTTTGGCTAAAACCCCCAATGTCCATCTCAAAATACTAATTAAATGATGAAAACAATGATATAGTCATGTATATTAACCAAATACGACTTAGAATCACTTACCCGATGAATTTCTTGAAAAACCCACGAAAAATCATCACAAACCGAGCTCTCTAGGTCCAAAAATGAAATAATACCCTAACCCTCGGTTATATAGCACCACGTCTGATCTCCCAATGTGCAGTCTGCACATTTCCAAGTGCGGTCGCACATTTCCATGTTCTGCGGTCGCACAAAAATTGTGCGGCAGTACTTCACAGCCTCTCCACTACTAGGCTTGAGTAAATTGGCCATAGCTTTCTCTACAGATGTCAAAAGATATAAGCTTCCGAAGTCGGACCAGCGAACCTGCGAAATCACCTTTCAGCGGCCGCGAGAAGAATTCTGCGGACCACATAATTTCAATTGCTATCCGCACATCTTCAGGTGTGGTCCGCACAATTCCTTCTGCCACAAAACTTTGGGGATGTGCGGTCACACTTATGCCCTAAAAAATGTTCACTCCGCACATCAACTATCCCATAACATCACTAGAAGTGCCGAAATGCCCAAGCTCGTTCAAAACTCACTCCGGAACTCATCCGAGCTACTCAGGATCCCGTTCAAATATACCAACAAGTCCCCTAACATAACACGGACTTACTCGAGGTCTCAAAACACACGAAACAACATCAAAACAATGAATCACACCTCAATTCAAAATTAATGAACATTAAAACTTCAAACTCCCACAACCGCTGCCGAAACCTATCAAATCTCGTCCGATTGACCACATATTTTGAATACAAGTCACATTTGACATTAAAGAGCTTCTCCAACATCTGGAATCGGGATCCGACCTCGATATCAAAAATTCTACTCCCAGTCAAATTTTCAAAAATTACAACTTTTGCCATTTCAAGCCAAAGTGCACTACGGACCTCCAAATCACAATCCGGCTCCTAAGTCCAAAATTACCCAACAGAGCTAACGGAACCATCACAATTTAAATTCGAGGCTAAATACTAAAACGTTAAACTTGGTCAACTCTTCTAATTTAATGCTCCCTAGTTGAGATTCACTCTTCCAAATCAATTTCGAATAACCTGACAACCAATACCGACGACTCACATAAGTCATAATACATTACATAGAGCTAATCAATCCCTCAAAAAATCGAGCAAAATGTAAATTCTCAAAATGGCCTGTCGAGTGGTTATATGGAGTCACAAGTGCACGAGCTACTAGAAATTCTACAAATAGAGTCTGAAATAAGTACAACTATTTTGAATGAAATGAACAGCAAATGAGGAAAGAGGAAGGGGACTTCAAGATCTGCAGATGACTGCAAATCTACCATGATTCTCCAAATGTGATAATCTGAGTTGATCCACCTTACGTATAGCTGGGATCAGTAACAAAATCTACACAAGAAGTGCAGAGTGTAGTATGAGTACAACCGACCCGACGAGGCTATGACAGGACACTCATGTAATGAAACCTGTACAAACAAAGATATATGTGCAATATAACAAGAAATAGAAATTAAATACGTACGATTGGGAGGGGACATGCAAAAGGTGAAACAAGTTACGATAGCTTCAACAAGAATGACCACATAAGATAGTCAAATAAATCATCATCCAATGAAAACGGATAAACATAATGAATAAAAAAGACACGATATCACCCATTGTGCTTCTACTCTCAACCTCACCATGAAACGATAATAATGGTCTGGCATAACCCTTCGTGCTTTTACTCTCTACCTCTCCATGAAACGATAAATACGGCATGGAAACCCCCTTCGTACTTTTACTCTCTTCCTCACTATGTATTAATCAATAAATGAAGCAATAAACGGCAAAACATCAATTATCTCGTTCAAGTCACACCTCTATTTATGGTTATGAAACGGTCGAAGCAATAGTAATACCCAACAAAGAGTCGTGGTCGATTTTCCAAAGGGAGCTATGAATGGGACTTAGGGGTATATATTATAGTGTATGAGCTTGAATTATCTCAATTTACACTTCCACAAACATGGAATTGTTTCTATGTTTAATTTAAACTAAAATTGCAAACTAAGAAATGAAACTAGGAATTGGTTTTTGTTTTTTTTTTTCAAGTGATATAAAAGACCTAGGGCTATGACCTTCACCTAGGTGTTTGCCTAATGGGTTGTAAACTTTAAAGGTTTTTTTATTTGTCGAGGTGTATTATAGCTATCAATACTCAAGTATGCACTCAATACATCTCGGTCATAGAGTGATTTTGCCCAATTTGGCTTTCTCAAGTCCAAATGGGTATTGAACAAAACGGTTGATACAAAGCTCAAGTCAGCTTTTACTATCTCTAGGTTCAACCCTTTAATTGGTCTTATCAATCTCTCGATTGACCCAATTTCTTGTTAGCCAAATTTTCCTAGACTAAGTCTCTCTTTCTCAAGTAGATACCAAGTCAAATAGGCATGAATTAATGTTTGCAACCATTAAATCTACAATTAAAAGCAACAAGGCTAAATAATAAACACTTAACCACAAAACAAGCAATAAATCAAACACCCATTACGATTACACTCTAGGGTTGGGTCACAATCCTAGTGAAAATCTAGCTACTCATGCTTAATATAGAAAAATAGAAGAAAAAATGATAATTAAACCCATATTGATAATTAAAATGATAAAATCAATGTTCAAAAAACTCAAAATAGCAAAACTACTAAAGAGAGTAAAGAAAATCGTCTACTGTTGCAGCTGATGTCAAAACTTAACCCAAAAAAGTGAAACTCTTCTATTTATACAGGGGCAGGAATTTTTGGAAAAAAATGCTCTTTCGGAAGTTCTGCTACTGCACAATTCCATGTGCGGTCCGTACTTTTTTCTAGTCTTGGCAGGGTTGGAACTCTGTAGCCGCATAATTCTGGACTGCGGCTGCACTGCTCTCTTTTTGCAGTCCGCACAATACTGTCTGCGGCCGCACCTTGCTCTTCTGCGGTCTGCACAACTATGATTATGGCCATGCAGTTTTTCTTCTGCAGTCTCACAATAATTGTGCGGTCCGCACTTTTGTGGTACTTGAGATGCAGGTTCTCTAATCTCTTGCACTGACTCAGTTTCTGTGGTCGCACATATCATGTGCTGGCCGCACTTTGCACATTTATCTAATGGGAGTTTCTTCACAATCTGCGGCTGCAGATGATAATCTGCGGTCTGCACTTCTGAGCTTTTGTGCTTTTTTGTCCTTGAGTTTTGATTACTCCTTCTTGAGTTGGATTTTATCTAGGGAGCTCATCTTCCTATATTCCTGCAATTAAGCACATTTAATCAGTTTACGGGAACATAATAAGCACTTTAGGACTAAAATGAAAGCTAAAAGGTGCTAATATGTAGTCAAAATCCCCACTTATCAACTCCCCCAAACTTAAGCTTTTGCTTGTCCTCAAGCAAATAAGGTAACTCCCACCTCCACAAGTTAAGAGCTATTCCACCTAATCAAAGATGCATCAATCACACATCAATTGGGACCAAAAATTACCCGCAACACATATGAATTAACAACAAGGCAGCGGGTTGAACTTTTAAGCACAAATAGTTCTAATGTGACACTTGAGCATCAAGACTTGACTTTATTCATGAAGGAAGCTTGCTCTTTCAGGTAGGTCATTGTGGATCCCAAACTCCTCCTCCTCTACTCTCCGTTTGCATATCTCACTTAAGAATATAGCACTCAATTCAAAGATATGTGAAAGGTTCGCTCATCTCTCTCAAAAGAATGCCACAAGTACGGCTTTAAGTATCATAGGCTTGCCCCTCATGTAAATCACCACTAATGTAAGCTCACACGGCTTGAAATCAAGTAGGGCTCTTTCGGAATGCAATGAGGGCTTTGGGACTAAAATTGGATATGCTATGATAGAACGGGTTCATCTTTCCTTAAATACTCCATTTTCTCTTATCGGCTCATGCTTTGGCAACTCTTTGAGGCATTTTCATTTCCTTAAGGGAACTAGAGAGACTTAAAATCACTCTTTCTTGGTCATGATATTCCTTTTCTCCTTCTTTGCTTTCTCCATGCTTTGCATCATTACTTTTCTTTGAATCCCTTCAACTCTTCAACTTATTCACTTTCTTTTTGCATTGTTCTTTTTGTTCTTTCTTTTTCTTGCCTTTCCTTCTCTTCATTTCTTTTCTCTTTTTGCGCCTTTATACCTTTTTCAAACTCCTTGTCTCTCCCCCAAACTTATGTTTTTAGCCAATTGTTTAACAAGAGTGTCAAGGAAAGCTCGGGTGCCAAGAGAGGGTCACGACAAAATGGGTAAAGGCTTGTAACATGGTTATCAAAAGAGAAAGGTTTTAGGCTCAATTGAGTTGACTAGGGATAACAACATTGGTGGGCCATGGAAAATTTCAAGCGGTTCAAGGAGAGCCTACAATCACTTCTCAAGCCAAGCAAAACTTAAAATTTCGCCTAGAAACACATTAGGGGCAAGTTCTAGACCATTCGCACGTGTACTTGGACTTGCAACAAAAACATCTCACCTCTCATGCAGTTGGATTATTAAAGAGGATAGAGTCGAGGGCCCACAACGACCATATTCAAGATTCAAAATCACTATGGTTCGACTAAATCACTCGATGATTGCTTAAGTCAACACAAGAGTTAGAAGGTCACTAAATTGAGCTATTTCTTTCCAAAAACCTTGTTTTTAACCATAAGCACGTAGTTAAGTGTATTGGTACCAAGTAAAGCATGTGTGACTCTTCGATCCTGACTCAATTAGGTCTTTTTATTGTATTATTACTATTACTCTTACCTAAACACCAAAAAACGAACTCAATCAGTTAATAAGGTTGTCACACCATCCATCCTTGGTAAGAGTAACCCGGTTCACACAAAAACTACCTTTGGAAAGAACCGTGGCATTAAGAAAACCAAAGGCTTATTGTCCACTAAAACATAAAAAGAAGATACTAAATTACAAAGAAGCTACTAAATTAAAAAGAAGCTATTAGATTAAACAAGAAGCTACTAAATTAAACATTGACTAATAAGAAAACAGAATAAAGAAGCTACAAATCAAACTACTGAAAGAATAATGAATATACATAATGAGAGCAGAAAAGAGAGAATATATACATTAAAAGAGAAAGGAGAGAATATATACAAAATAAAGAGAAAGAAGAAAATATTGTCAATTATTACAAACCAAAATGTCTAAAAATCATCCAAATAGCAAATAAACTCCACCCCTGAATAAAAATAAGCATTGCCTCCAATGCTTAACAAAATAAAAATAAGGAAGGGTAAGATTAAAGAGAACTCCCTATGTGGCCTTAGACATCTCTGTGTCCATAGCAGCGTCACCGCCCTCAGTCTCCTCTAACTAGATCTCATCATCCCTGGCTTTACGAGTAACTGGGTTGGTGAACATCTAGCACACCGCCTCAACAGTGTCGGCAGCCAGGTCTGGCTCCTCAGATTGGCTAGCTGGTGCAACTAGAGCTGGTGGTGTTGCTGGATCTGCTGGTGCTGGTTGATCTAACTTCATCAGCATGTCAAATGGAAGGTCACCAGGTGCTGCTATCTTCATCACCTCTCTCCTCAGCCATCAACTGATTTCTTGGACGCTTGGATTTCTTCATTTTCTTTACCTGCTTTCCCAGCTCCTCAATCACTGCTCCATGTGCTACCAAGGTGTTCATGATGGTTTTCTGGTTCTCCAAGATCTTCTTCAATGTATCCTCCACTGTTGGAGGAATCTGGGGTGCCGGAGTGGATGACTGCGCTGCAACAGTACTGGATATGTCAGACAGCTTTGTAGTAGCTATCTGTATCCAGTTGTTGAGGCTCGCTAATGTCTGGGAGACTCACAGCGTAGATAGTGGATGAGTGGGCATAGGCACCGGCTTCAAAGCCAAGGTGGAAGGCACTGATGCTGAAGGACCTGAAGAAGGAGATGGAGGCATAGCTGCTGCACTATCGGAAGGCCCTGCTGAAGTGGATGGCAGGTCAACTGTCTCAGCAGCTACCCCAGTAGGCTCGTCATACTAGCCCGCAGTAGTAGGGTGCTCACCCTTCTTCTTTGGGTTTCCACTACCCATCAAAGAATACCATGAGAATGGCTTCTTCGCCCGCACCTTAGTATCAAAATCCCTCTGCTCCATCCCCACATCTGTATGATACTCCATGATGGTGCTGGGATACGGGTAGGAGGTGTCACCTTGCCTAGCGACCACAGACATACTGGCCAACATCATGACACCCATATTTTTTGGGCACCCGGCCATAATGGAGGCGACTAGCACTGCCTGCGGGATTGGAAGATTTATTTTATTTTGGTAGGCATCTAGTCTGCTACACACGAATGTTTACCACCCCTTTGCCTCAAAACATAGGGTGTTCCGCGAATAGGAACCCCTACTGTGATCCATGTTGGAGGCGGCCTCGGAGCTGCAAGAATATCAGCTAAGCACGGGCGAGCTGCATCTCCTAGTGCTAACTTTTCCAGGTATTGCACAGGCTCCAAATCCTAAAACCCTAAACAAGTGTTCAGGGTGTTCTGGTCGAATCTCACCTTCAGATTTCTCACTTTTGTTTCCTTGGTCCCTTTCTTTATATGCGCCACATTGGCGTAAAATTCCCAGACCAAGTATTCTTGGCATCTACCACAATCAAGGTAAACCACATCCACCCCTTCCGTTCCCGAAACTTTCTCCACACTGCTGGTTTGTATTTATCAAGGTCTTTCAAATTGAACTGACACTCAAGAGTGAGCGATCTCATCGGATACCAATCTCGGAAACTCGTGAAGGCAGCCAGACTAACAAACCTATCTTCCCACATCTCTTTCTTCTTCGACCTCTCAAGGCTGACAACTCTGATATCACCCCCTTGGTCATCATCCGAAATATCATAAACATCCACTGTAGTAGCTGGTGCATCGGGGGCATGTGTAGATGAGGGCTCCGAAGCCTAACTGTCACCCCTAGAACCCTCGGAAGTGCTCTCAGAGTTGGAAGGCTAATCTCGGAGTTGATATTTTCCCTGAAGTTGTTGTGGCTTCTATTGAACAGCAGGTTGCTCTTGCACTGAGTCGCCCTCCGATGCTTCCCTAGACGGAACATAAGAGCTTGATTCAGTGGGCTCTACAGTTCTATCTCAACTGATTGTCGCCTTTTTGGATATAGTCTTTTGAAGGGCGAGGGGTAAGGCACTCTTGCCTCGGCCTCTAGAAGGTTCACCCATCCCCTTTGATGTATCACCACGGACTCGTGATCCAATCATTTTCTATAACAAACAACAGCAGGGGTTAATTGCAGTTCAAGTTCAAAACAGAAAATAAACTCAGAATGAAATATGATTGCTGGTAGGGGTGCTGCGGTCCGCACAATTGCAAGTGCGGACGCAGCCTGGGTTGTGCGAACCGCATAATTTGAAATTGCGGTCGTAGAGATAAAACTCCGGTCTACACAATTTTGAGTGCGACCGCACATCTGATGTGTGGTCCTCACATTTGTTATTGCGGTTGCACATTGGATACTTCAACGTAACAACTCTCTAAAGACAGAGATTGTATTATCTGCAGTTGCACACACTTTTCTGCGATCGCTATTCAATTTCTGCGGCCCGCACAATTTCAAGTACGGTCCGCAGAATCATGCATCACCAATTGCCCTAATCTCCACTTATGCGGACCATACAATTTATTGTGCGGCCACATGTTTCAATATTAAAACGGGAAGACTTTCTAAGGGTTTCAATTTTTGTACAAATTCGACATGGTAATAACAATAAAATATGATAATTTAGGATACCCATTCCCAAAATAGCAATTAGGTGTTGACCCAACACAATTTACACCCCCACATGGATATAAAATTGACTTCTAGTGACAAATGGCTTGAACTAACTAACAAAAAGGAAATTAGACTAAAAATTGAAATATCTATGAATAATTGAAGCATACCAGTGGCTAAGGAATGATCACAGATGTGTATTTCGCGTGGTAGATAATTGAACAGATGCGTGCAAAGTTTTAGCCTTTTTTTGAGTGCTTAGAGAGTGTAAAGTTTGTACAGTAGCCTTAGGATTACTATTCATACACAATGGATCTGGCTAAGGAACAAAGAGACGAGTGCGGCCGTAGAATTCTTTCTGCCGTCCCCACTCTGTTACCTGAGGTTCTAATTCCTTTGATAATCTGCGATTCACAGATTAAGCTGTGTGGCTGCAGATTTTGGTGCGGACCGCAGATTTCATTGTGCAGCTGCACTTTGGCTATTTCTCTAACAAACAAACATCAGAGAGCTTGTATATTACCATCTCATTTTTTGCGTCCGCACAAGAAATGTTCCACCGCAGTTACCTTCTGCCGTAGCATTCAAAATTTGTGCGGTCCGTAGAACACATGTGCGGTCCGCACTTTTTCCATACTTAGCTAATTTTTCTAAGCACAGTTCCTGTAAAGCACACTCATTCCTGCGACGCACTTCAAATCCAGTTAGCACAAAATAATACCTATCTAAAGAAGAAGAAAAGAAAAAGAAAAAGAAATATGGGTTGCCTGCCAAGAAGTGCTTGATTTAACGTCGCGGGGCGACGCAGATTACCATCACTTGAAATGAATTACCACCACGATGTGGCCATCACCAATTTTTCACAGATAATGCTTCAACCAGTGACCATTGACTCTAAACACCTCATCATATTTATTCTTCAAGTCCAATGCACCAAAGGGTGTCACACCCATAACTACAAACGGGCCACTCCATTTAGACTTTAACTTTGTGGGAAAAATCCGCGGCCGAGAATTGAACAACAACACAAGATCTACCTCTTATAACTCTTTATTCCAAATGTAATTTTCATGAAGATATTTCTTCTTCTTTTTGTATAAGGAAGAACTTGTGTATGCATGGTACCGGGACTCATCAAACTCATTCAAACGTGCCACCCTTAAGTTGGCGGCGACATCCCACTCATGATTCAACTTCTTCTAAGCCCACATGGATTTGCACCAAGCTCCACCGAAAGATGACAAGCTTTTTCGAACACCAACCGATATGGAGACATTCCGATCAGTGTTTTGTAAGATGTCCTATAAGCCCATAAAGCATCATCAAGTTTCTTGGACCAATCCATCCCGTTAGCATTGACTGTTTTGGACAAAATACTCTTTATCTCCCAATTTGAGACTTCGACTTGACTACTTGTATATGGATGATAGGGAGTCGTGACTTTATGAGTGATACCATACTTGGCGAGTAAAGTGTCGAAAGCTTTGTTGAGAAAATGCGAGCCCCCATCGCCTATGATAGCCCGTGGAGTACCTAACCTTGTGAAAATGTTTTACTTTAAGAACGCCACCACACTTCTTGCCTCATTGTTGACTAGAGCAACCGCCTCAACCCATTTGGACACATAATCAAATGCGACCAAGATGTAGGTGTTTCCACAAGAACTCACAAAAGGACCCATGAAGTCAATACCCCACACATCAAAATTATCAATCTCTAAAATGGTGGTGAGGGGCATCTAATTTTTCTTTGAGATTCCACCGGCCCTTTGACATTCATCACAACGTTTGACTAGATCACTTGCATCCTTGTAAAGAGTGGGCCAATAGAAACCGTAACTTAGCACTTTGGCCGTCATTCTTGCTCCACCGTGGTGACCACCATATGGTGAAGAATAACAAGCCCCAAGAATTTCACATTGTTCCTCCTCCGGTACACATCTTCTAATCACTCCATCCGTACAAATTCGAAAAAAGGTACGGTTCATCCTAATAATAGTCTTGACAATCCTGTTTGAGCTTCTACCTTTGGTTTGAAGAGAACTCATCCGGGATGATACCACTCACACGAAAATTTGCTAGATCCACAAACCATGGAACCTCTTTCATTGAAATAGCCAAATGTTTCTCATTGGGGAAGGAGTCATTGATTTCAAGGCCATCGTGTCGTCTCCCCTCCTCCTCCAAATGAGACAAGTGGTCCGCCACTTGGTTTTCACTTCCTTTTCGATCATGGATGTCTATATCAAACTCTTGCAACAAAATCACACATCTCATTAACCAGGCCTTGGAATATTTCTTTCTTATAAGATAATCAAGTGCCGCATGATACGTGCGGACAATCACATTGGCACCCAACAAGTACAGGCGGAACTTCTCAATAGCAAACACACTGGCAAGGAGCTCTTTCTCCGTAACGGTGTAGTTGACTTGGGAACTATTCATGGTTTACTAGCATAGTAGACTGGATGAAAAATCTTCTGGATGCATTGCCACAAAAAAAAAAACCCTATCGCTACATCGCTTGCATCGCACAAGAGCTCAAAAGGAACACTCCAATTTGGAGCGGTGATAATGGGAGTAGTAGTCAACTTGAACTTTAGCAATTCAAAAGCTCTCATGAAATCATCATTGAAGTGGAACTTAGCATCTTTCTCCAAAAGCTTGCACAATGCGTTCACCACTTTAGAGAAATCCTTGATGAAACGCAGGTAAAATCCTGCGTGGCCTAAGAAACTCCGCACGTCTTAAGTTGGAGGTGGAAGTTTAGAAATCACCTCAATCTTTCCCTTGTCGACTTTAATGCCATTCTTTGAGATCTTGTGGCCAAGGACAATGCCTTCCTCGACCATGAAATGACATTTCTCCTAATTGAGCACCAAGTTTGTTACTTCACATCTTGCCAACACTTTAACCAAGTTTGCGAGACAATCATCAAAGGAATTCCGGACCACCGAGAAGTTATACATGAAGACTTCAAGGTAATCCTCCACAATGTCCGTGAAGATCGCCATCATACACCTTTGAAAAGTCGCTGGTGCATTGCACAACCCAAATGGCATCCGATTGAAGGCTAAAGTACCATAAGGACATGTAAAGTTATTTTTCTCTTGATCCTCCAGAGCAATAAGAATTTGGTTATAGCCAAAATACCCATCAAGGAAACAATAGAAAGCACGGACGGCCATTCTATCAAGTATTTAATCTAGGAAGGGAAGTGGAAAATTTTCCTTCCTTGTGACTTTTTTAAGCTTATGATAGTCCATACACACTCTCCACCCAGTCACCATTCTTGTAGGAATCAACTCATTCTTATGATTGGTGACCACCGTCATGCCCCCATATTTGGGTCACATTGAACCGGAGAAAGTCCACGAACTATCGTAAATAGGGCAGACAACCCCTACATCCAACCACTTGATGATCTCCTTTTTGACAACCTCTTGTATGGCTTCATTGAGTCTTCTTATTGTTCAATAGATTGTTTGGCAGATTCCTCCAAGTTAATCTTCTGCATGCAAAATGCAGGGCTTATCCCCCCAATGTCCATCCAATGGCCTTCTTCCTCTTTTGTAGCACTGCCACATAGAGACTATATGCACGTTAGTCAAACAAGAGGAAAGAATAACCAGTAAAGTAGAAGAAGGGCCAAGAAATTCATACCGAATATATGGAGGCAATGGCTTCAACTCCAAGGTGGAGGCTCCTCAATTGAAGGCTTTGTTGGAGGAGTTGTCCTATTTTCAAGATCCAAGGACAATTTGCAGGGCTCATATGTGTACGAACCCATTCCTTGCAAAGAGTTCACACATTCTACGGAGTCCTCCATCTCTTCATCATCAATGTTGACCAAGACGGTCTCTAATGTATCATCAACATTTATCACAACACTTGTTTCATCCACAATCACATCGATCACCAAGTCCACGAAAGAGCACACCTCATTGTTGTTGGGTTGCCTCATAGACTTACACACATGGAATACCACTTTTTCATCTCCAACCCGGAAAGTAAGTTCTCCGGCTTCAACATCAACTATAGCCTTCCCCGTAGCAAGGAAAGGTCTCCTAAGAATAATCGGTACATCATAGTCAACCTCACAATCAAGAATGACAAAATTCGCCGAAGAATGAATTTGTCGACATGAACCAAAACATCCTCAATCACTACCAATGGTCTCTTCATGGTACGATTGTCCATTTGTAATCTCATAGATGTGGGTCTTGGTTTCCCAATTCCCAAAGTCTTGCAAACGGAGTACAGCATCAAATTTATACTCGCCCCAAGATCACAAAGAGCTTTAGAAAACTCGGTACTTCCAATGGTACAAGGGGTTGTGAAAGCACTGGGATCTTCCAATTTGGAAGCCATTGAATGCATAATTGCACTCACTTGATGAGTCATTTTTATAGTTTCACAATTCATCGACCGCTTCTTTGTCACCAAATCCTTCATAAACTTTGCATAACCGGGCATTTTCTCCCAAGCTTCAACCAATGGCACATTTATCTATAAACTCTTCATCATGTCAATGAACTTTTTGAATGGTTCTCCCAATTTTTCTTCGCAAGCCTTTGAGGGTATTGAGGAGGAGGCTTCGGCAATGGTGCCTTAGCCTTTTGCACTACCAGTTCCGATATGTCAACAACGTGATCCCTAGACGGGTTCACTTCCTCTTGAGTCTCTTCCACATTGTCATCAATATCAATTCGCACTTCATCATTTGCTTGCCCCGCATTGGTCGGTGTCTCATCTTCTTGTACCACTTCCTCATCATCCTCAAATTTCCTTTGACTTGAGGTGGGTGCATTCTCGCCTTTTCCACTCCTTGTAGTAACGGCCATGGCATGTCCCCTGATGTTCCCACGCTTTGGGTTCACCACTATGTCACTTGGTAGTGCCCCCTTTGGACGAGTGTTTAGAGCTTGAGAGATTTTCCCCATTTTAACTTCCAACTTACGAATTGATGTATTGTGGGAAGCAAGTTGAGCATCAGAATCAGCATTCGTCTCCATTATTTGCTTGAACATATTCTCAATACGTCCCATTTCATTGTTGGAAGAACTTGGACCATGGGAAGGATAAGGAGGCGGGTTGCTCGATTGTTGATACATTGAGGGCCTTTGAAAACCCGACCCCCTACTGCCTTGATTATTGTTCCATCCCCCATGGTTGTTGCCTCCCTAATATTCTTGGTTGTTTCCACTCCAATTTCCTTGGTTATTTCCACCATTCCAATTCCATTGGTTGTTGTTATTATTCCAATTCCCTTGATTGTTGCCACCACTCCAATTACCTAGGTTGATAGAATTCCAATTACCTTGATTACCTTGAGGTCGCCATTGTTGTTGATTCTGGCCTTGAGAGTTGTTTCTTTGCCCTTGAAAGTTGTTCACATATTGAACTTCCTCCTCTTGTTCATTGTAAGATTCATCTTGATCAAATCCACTATCTTCTTGCACATAATTCTCCATACGGCTTTGCACTTGTGGACCCTTGGGCCTTCTTGTGTTCACCATCATACTTACTCTCTCCTTAGCATTGACTTGATTAAGACTTTACACTTGTTGAGTTGAGCCTTGGCTAATAGATTCATTGCGGTGGTCAATTCGGCAATGGCTTGCCCATGATCATGCAATTCTTTATGTAGGTGAATCACATTCGGATCACCTTGAGGAACATTTTCCCTACTTTTCCATGCCGATGAAGTATCCTCCATTTTATCTAAAATCTCACAAGCTTCCATATATGTAGTTGTCATGAAATTTCCACCGGCAAGTTGATTAACCACGATTGGTTGTATTGATCCCCCGATAGAAAGTTAGTTGAAGCATAGCCTCCGTCATGTCATTATTTGGGCACTCTCTGACCATTGTTTGGTACCTCTCCAATATCTCATTTAATAGCTCATATCGTTTGAATGCTATAATCTCGTCTCTAAGAGTAGCCATATGCCCGGGAGAAAAGAACTTGGAAATAAATTTCTCCGCCAACTCATCCCATTTATCGATGGAATGATTTGGAAATCTCTCTAACCAATCCAAGGCATTCCCCTGTAGAGAGAAGCAAAATATCCTTAACCTTAAAGCATCCTCGGAGACTTATGTCTATTTACTCCCCCAACAAGTGTCCACAAACCCCTTCAAGTATTTGTATGCATTTTGACTCGGAGCCCCGGTGAAGAATCCACGTTGCTTTAGCAATGTGAGCATTACATTCGTGATTTGAAAGTTGCCCGCCCTAATGCGGGGTGGGACAATTGCACTTGCATACCCTTCATTCGGCAACACCCATTGTAGAGCCGCTCTTGGTGGAGGTGGGGGCGGAGCTGGAATGTTGTCCTGAGGCGGCCGGCCTCTTCTATTTGCTTGAGGTTCAAGAGGAACCTCTTCAACTTGGTCATCTTCAGCGTCCACATCCCCCAAAGGCATGTTTTCGAGTTGATCATTCTTGATGGACATTGTTGCACCTACAACTAATTCACAAAATCAGTAACAGAGAAGGAAAAGAAAAAAATTCGTACACAAAACCAAATATATAGCTAAATCTGTTTTTAGCTCCCCGGCAACGACGCCAAAAATTGATCTCGTCCAAGTCACACCTCTATTTAAGGTTATGAAACGGTCGATGCAATAGTAATACCCAACATGGAATAGGAGTCGATTTTTCACAGGGAGCTATGAATGGGACTTAGGGGTATATATTATAGTGTATGAGCTTGAATGATCTCAATTTGCACTTCCACAAACTTGGAATGTTCTAGGTTAAATTTAAACTAAAATTGCAAACTAAGAAATGAAACTAGGAATTTGTTTTTGTTGTTTTTCAAATGATATAAAAGGCCTAGGGCTATGACCTTCACCTAGGTGTTTGCCAAATGGGTTGTAAACTTTAAAGCTTATTTTATTGGTGGGGTGTATTATAGCTATCAACACTCAAGTACCCACTCAACGCCTCTTGGTCATAGAGTAATTTTGCCCAATTTGGCTTTCTCAAGTCCAAATGGGTATTGACCAAAACGGTTGATACAAAGCTCAAGTCGAGTTTTACTATCTCTAGGTTCAACTCTTTAATTGGGCTTATCAATCTCTCGATTGACCCAATTTCTTCTTAGCCAAGTTTTCCTGGACTAAGTCTCTCTTTCTCAAGTAGAGACCAAGTCAAATAGGCATGAACTAATGTTTGTAACCATTAATTCTACAATTAAAAGCAAGAACAAGGGTAAATAATAAATACCCAACCATAACAAGCAATAAATCTAATACTCATTAAGATTACACTCTAGGGTTGGGTCACAACCCTAGTGAAAATCTAGCTACTCGTGCTTATAGAAGAAATAGAAGATGAAATGATAATTAAACCCATATTGATAATTAAAACGATGAAATCAATGTTCAAAAAGCTCAAAATAGCAAAACTACTAAAGAGGGTAAAGAAAACCGTCTACTGTAGCAGTTGATATCAAAACTTAACCTAAAAAGGTGAAACTCTTCTATTTATACAGGGCTAGAATTTTTGGACAAAAATACCCTTTTGGAGGTTTTGCGGCCGCACAATTCCATGTCCGGTCCGTACTTTTTTTAGTCTTGATAGGGTTGGAACTCTGCGGACGCATAATTCTGGACTGCGGCCGCACTGCTCTCTTTCTGCGGTCCGCACAACTATGACTGCGGCCGCGTAACTTTTCTTCTGCGGCCGCACAATAATTGTGCGGTCCGCACAATAATTGTGCGGCCCGCACTTTTGTTGGACTTGAGATGCAGGTTCTATGATCTTCTGCTCTGACTCAGTTTCTGCGGCAACACACATCATGTGTGGACCGCACATTGCACATTTCTCTGATGGGAGTTTCTTCACAATCTGCGGCCTCAAATGATAGTCTGCGGTCCGGACTTCTAAGCTTTTGGGCCTGTTTTTGTCCTTGAGTTGGATTTCATCATGGGAGCTCATCTTCCAATATTCCTGCAATTAAGCACATTTCATTAGTTTACGGAAAAACAATTAAGCACTTTAGACTAAAACAAAAGCTAAAAGGCGCTAATAACTAGTCAAAATTCCCACTTATCAATCACACTTCGTGCTTTAATGCTCTCCCTTACCATGTAGTAATGAATATAAAAATTTGGGAGATTGAACAAGCAAGAATAAACCTTACGTCAATAATAGTTCCAAGATACCAAACATCAACTTCCAAAAATTCTCAACCATCACAATTAGTTCATAAAAGCGGAAGGAACGATCAAGTAAGTAATAAACTAATCTAAGGATGGATGTCATAATTAAAGAAGCAAACAAATTACAAGAAAACAAGTCCCACCCTCATTCGTTAACCCCACAACAATGCATAAGTACTCATCACCTCACATCTACGTTGTACCCACACATTTGAACACGTAGATGATAGGCAAACAAGTCTTAATCCCTCAAGTCAAGTTTAACCACGACACTTACATCGCTCCGCAATCGATTAAAAGTCCAACCACAGCCTTGCCTATCAAACAAGCCTTCGATCCAACCAAATATAGAAAATTATTAACCAATAGAATCAAAATAAGCCTTAGGAACTACCCACGAATGAAAGAGGTTCAATTTAGACTATTATTGAAAAAGTCAACAAAACTCAACCCCGGGCCCGCTAAGTCAAAACCCGAAATTCAGACAAAAACTCGATTACCCATCCACCCCCGAGCCATGTTATGTAATTTATTTCGAAATCTGACCTCAATTCGAGGTCTATATTCCAAATTTACAAAAATCCCTAATTCTACCCAAATCCCCAATTTCTACCATGAAACTCTTAGATTTAACGATGAAAACTTAGGAAATGTAATGGGTAATTGAAAGAAAGTAGATTAAGGTCACTTGCCAAAGAAATTAGGAAGAAAAGCTTTTGGGAGAATAGCCTCTAAGGTGTTTAGGGTTGATAATTTGAAAGAATGAGCTAAATTCCATCCATGTCAGCTTTTACCCAGCTACGGATGTCGTAATTGCGATATTTTGTTCGCAATTTTACACATCGCAATTGCGAGAAAGAGTCGCAAATGCTAACTCCTCTCAGAAGCCCAGTCCTCGCAAATGCGATGTTTTGGTCGCAAATACGAACCCCAAGCCCTAGCAATTACGGACTACCTCTTCGCAAATGCGAAGATTGCCAATAAACACGTAGAGTCGAATATGCGACTCTGCCTTTACAAAAGCGGAAATAGCAAATTCCTAAATGCGAGACTCCCCCATTCAGCCCAGACTCACAAATGTGAAGCTTTGTTTGCCGAAGAAATGCTCGCAAATGCGAGACCTGCAATAGAACACGAGTAACAAAAGAGGTATAAGCTATTCTACCAAGTCCGAAATCACTCAATGGCTTATCTGAAACTCACCCGGGCCCTCGGGGCTCCCAAACCAACATGCAGACAAATCCAAAAACCTCATACAAACTCCCTTGCGCGATCAAAACACCAAAATAACACCTAGAACTACGAATCGAACACCAAAACGAATGAAATTTTCAATAAAGCTTAAGAACCTTCATTTAAACAACCGGACGTCCGAATCACGTCAAATCAACTTTGTTTTGTACCAAATTTTGTAGACAAGTCTTGAATACAGTAATGAACTTATACCAAGACCCGGAACCAAAATCCAGACCCGGTAACTACAAAGTCAAACATCGGTCAAATTTGAAATTTCTTTAAACCTTTAAACTTCAATTTTTTAACAAACAGCGATAAATCAAGCTAGGGACCTCTGAATTCGATTTCGAGCATATGCCTAAGTCCCAAATCACGATATGCAACCACCTAGACCGTCAAAAACACAAATTTGGGTTTGTTTCCTCAAAACATTGACCAAAGTCAACTCAACTAAATTTTTAAGGCACGATTTCTCATTTTAATCAATTTTTTGCATAAAAGCCTTCCGGGAAAAGACACGGACTGCGCACGTAAATCGAAAAAGGTTAAAATGAGCTATTTGGGGCTTCAAAACATCGAATTAAGGGTTAAAGCTCAAGATGACCTATCGGGTCATCACATTCTCCATCTCTAAAACAAACGTTTGTCCTCGAACTGACATAGAAAAGAATTTGGACTGGCGAAAAGGTGTGGATATCTACTCCGTATGTCCGACTCGGACTCCCAAGTGGCTGCCTCGATCGACTGACCTATCCACTGCACTCGAACTGAAGGATAAATCTTTGACCTCAACTATCGGACCTGCCAGGATAGAATAGCCACCAGCTCCTCCTCATAACTCAAATTCTTGTCCAACTAGACAGAGCTAAAATATAGCACATGGGACGGATCATCGTGATTCTTTAAGAGCATGGACTCATGGAACACCGGATGAACTGCTGATAAACTAGGTGGCAATGCGAGCCTATAGGCCACCTCACCCACTCCCTCAAGAATTTCAAAGGGTCTGATATACCTAAGGCTCAACTTGCCCTTCTTCCAGATGCTCATCATACCCTTCATGGGTGAAACCCGGAGCAACACTCTCTCTCCAACCATGAATGCAACATCTCGAACTGCACGGTCGGCATAACTCTTCTGCCTAGACTAAGCACTGCGAAGTCGATCCTGAATAATTTTGACCTTATCAAGGCATCCTGTACCAAACCTGTATCCAACAACCCAGCCTCCCCTGGCTCGAACCACCCAACTAGCGAACGATACCACTTCCGTATAATGCCTCATAGGAAAATTTCGCAAGTGGCAGGAAATGATCCCAAGAACCCTCAAAATCCATAACACAAGCACGAAGCATATTCTCCAATATTTGAATAGTGCCCTCGGACTATCTGTGCGTCTGGGGATGAAAGTTGTGCTCAACTCAACCTGCTTGCCCAACTCACGTTGTACTGCCCTCTAGAAGTGCGAGGTGAACTACGTACCTCGATCAGAAATGATAGACACGGGCACACCATGAAGACGGATGATCTCGCGGATGTAGATCTCAGCCAACAGCTCTGAAGAATAGGTAACTTCCATAGGAATGAAATGTGGTGACTTGGTCAGCCTATCCACAATGACCTATACCGCGTCGAACTTCCTCTGAGTCCATGGGAGTCAAACAACAAAATCCATAGTGATACGCTCCCACTTCCATTCAGGAATCTCTAACTTCTGAAGCAAACCACCAGGTCCCTGATGCTCACACTTTACTTGATGATAATTTAGACACCGAGCTACATATGCAACTATATCCTTCTTCATCCTTCTCCACCAATAATGGTGCTACAAGTCCTGATACATCTTGGCGGCACGTGGATGATTAGAATACCGAGAACTGCCTCCTCAAGAATCAACTCACGAAGCCCATCCATATTGGGCATGCAAATACGACCCTGAATCCTCAAAACCCCATCATTTCCAACTATAATCTGCTTGGCACCACCATGTCGCATTTTTTCCCTAAGGACAAGCAAATGAGGGTCATCATACTTCTGTTCTATGATGCGTTCATACAAGGAAGACCGAGGTGACTGTACAAGCTAGAACACGACTGGGCTCTAAAACGTCTAACCTCACGAACTGATTGGCCAAAGCATGAACATCTTATGCAAGTGGTCTCTCACCAACTGGAATATATGCAAGGCTGCCCATATTCACTACCTTTCTACTCCAGGCATCGGCCACCACATTGGCCTTCCGGGTTGATACAAAATGGTGATATCATAGTCTTTTAACAATTCAAACCACCTCCTCTGTCTCAAGTTGAGATTGTTTTGCTTGAACAAATACTGTAGACTCCGATGATCCGTGAATACCTCGCACAACAAGCCGTAAAGATAGTGCCTCAAAACCTTCAGTGCATGAACAATTGATGTCAATCTAGGTCATGAACAATGTAATTATTCTCATGAAGCTTCAACTGTCGCGATGCATATGCGATCACCCTACCATCCTGCATCAATACTGCACGGAGCCCAATACGAGATGCGTCATAATACACCGTGTAGTATCCAGAACCTGTGGACAACACCAACACTAGCGCCTCGTCTGACCAGCTGAACGGGGCACCCTTCTGGTTCAATATGGTCAATGAGGCTAACACAGATGAAAACTCCTGCACGAACCGATGGTGATAACCTGCCAAACCAAGGAAACTCCGGATCTCTGTAGCTGAAGTGGGTCCAGTCCAGTTTTGAACTACCTTAATCTTCTTAGGATCCACCTTTGTCCCCCTGCTGATACAACGTTCACCAAAAAATGTCACGACCCAAATCTACCATGTCGTGATGGCGTCTATCGTGGTACTAGGCAAGCCGACATGCTAACGAAACCAACCAATATTTTCATTTTTAAGATAAATTTGAAGCAATTTAACAATAAACCTTCATAAAGTGGTTAAGTCAAAACAACAGTGCAGAAAGAAAGCCCGACATCGGGGTGTCACTAGTCATGAGCATCTACAAAGGACTGTCCGATGACACTAAGACATATACAGACTGGAAAATAACTAATAACAACCTATAGGAAGATAGGATGGAGAAAAGTAGGGTTGCGATCGCCGTGCAGCTACCTCACTATCTCCAGCAGATCCGCGACGGATGAAAACGCTCACTAGCACGTCCAGCAATCCCTGGATCTGCACACAAGGTGCAAGGAGTAATGTGAGTACGCCAACTCAATAAGTAATAAAACTAAATAGAGACTAAGCAGTAGTGACGAGCATTAAAATATCTATAGTTGTCACGAAATCTCAGTAGAATACAACAGGCTTCTAAATCAGTATGTGAATCAAATCATCTCGTTTATACATCCAGTTTTCAGTAAAAATCATTTGAAGATGTGAAAACCCATTTAAAACATATTTTAGCAGTTTTCAAACAAAGTGATGAAACAGTGTAAAAATGATGAAAACTATTTACCATGAAAATGGTAACGACAATTAAATTTGTTGATGGGACTCTAAAAATACGTGATCTATTTTTATGCTAGTCATGGAGCAGTTGATGCTATGTGTGTGTAGTATAAGGGTGTTACACGAGCTAAAATAAAGCAGTAATCGAATTGAGGAATAACCGTTCGGGGCCTCGAGCTGGTCGATCAGTGGCCTCGAGGTCGGGTCCCGAGCTCGGGCTCGAGCTATCAGGGAGAATCGGGGAGAATCGGGGAAGGGCTAACATATACGATAATATTAAAGGAGGCTCTTTACGGCCAATGACAAGCAATAAATAAGCAATGAATGTGGAACAAGTATGAAAATAATAAGATAGAACAACAATGTCGAGAGAGTGTCTTAGAGAGAAAAGGAGAGAGTTACCATATATTTCATGTAGAGCCTATGGAGCAACAACAGTCTTTCATAAAATAGCAAAAATCCCCTTTATATAGAAGGGGGAAAACTTACACGGTTAGGCATACATTAGCTGTAAAGGTATGGAGATGGGACGGATGGAAATGACGCCCCAAGTAGGGCTCAGAATAGCCTAGCTAGTAGGGATGGCAAATGGTGCGGGGCGGTGCGGTTGCGGGGCAAACCCGCGAAGACTCCAACCCGCCCCGCCCCGCAATACAAAATTTGCTGTTTTTAACCGCCCCGCCCCGCCCCGCAAAAACCCGCCCCGCCCCGCCCCGCCCATTTTACAGAAGACAAATATGTTTAACTGAAGAATAATAATATATTTAGGCCATAATGAAATGGTCCCAACTGAAAAAGACAAAAATAATTCTGCGAACTCCTTCAACACCTTCCAAGTTGTTTACTTTGTCAACTAATATAAGATATTAAATATTCCTACTTACTACATCATCTCTGAAAACAATGCAGAAAATAAAATAAACTGGGGTATTACATATTTTCTTTTTAATTTGTGAAGATATAGCACTTGAACAAAAAAAATTATGCAGAAAAAGGAAAAGGAAAAATGCTTGTAAATTACAATCCTATACTATATACGGTTTTAGTTCAAAAAAATAAAAATCTTGACCCACGCCCCGCCCCGCCCCGCCCCGCATTCATTTTTTAAAAAGAAATTAGAACCCGCCCCGCCCCGCCCCGCCCCCGCAAAGACTGTAACCCACCCCGCCCCGCGAATGCTGAAACCCGCCCCGCCCCGCACCCGCACTGCCCCATTACCATCCCTACTGGCTAGGCTTTGTCAGACTCAACCGTGACATACTTAGCCGCGTCTTGGAAACTTTCCATTTTTACTCTGGCTCCGACCGATATCCTCTTAAGGCCGAGTGTCGATAGACTCCGAGGGAGAAGACTCGAGCGCAACTTGTAGCCTCGAGGCTTCGAGGCGACCTTCCGAAATGCTTTAGTGACGGGAAATTGGACCCTCCGATTTTGCCGTATACAGATAGTCTCCGCGTTTCCTAGATTGAAGTGATAGGAAACGAATTTGATGACCAACTCTTTGAGTTCCCTGCGCCGATGTCATATCGCTGACGCAACCTATAACGCGAGCCTTTACAACAATCGGGAAATCCCTTGGACTTGTCTTTTCAATGTCATTCAATGCACTGTCGATTCTCGTTCTTCAAAGTGGCAGTACCGCCGTCGATTCGATTTTCAAGAACGCATTGATTGCGCCCGCCGATCCGTCTTCCAAAGGCATCGAAGACCGTGTGATCTCATCCTATAAATGGACACATTTTGACGCTATTTCTTCAGCTAAGTGTCTTCTTCTATTCATTCATTCATTTTTCTTTACTATCCACCGTCTTCTTTTATTGTTAACTGCCATGTTTGGGGTTCACGGCCCTAAGGTTGTATGGCAGCATTCTCATCAGCTGCGTAGTGGCCTCTTACCCGAGCTTCTCCATGTCGAACGAGATTATATTGTCTCGACGCTGCTATTGTTGTTATTACGGCTGCTATTACTGCTGTTATTGATTCGAGGTGACGATACATGGGGGGCCATCTTCCTCCGCCTTTTAGAAAGTCATTTGGACTATACACCGCTGCTCACCTTCATCCCCCGGCATGGCGTAGCGCTCCGTCCCGGGCTGGTAGCTTGCACGGCTCAGTGTCCCAAGAAGTGGGTTCGAAGTAGCCATGCAAGCGAGGTCAACGCCCGCCAAGTCCGTTGTTGATTCGAGGCTCTCTTGGCCGATGAGGGTCCTCGACCTTTGGCGGGCTATGGCATTTTTTCATCCCTTCCTGCTCCTCCCACTTTCTTCTTCGTCTTCTCCTCTGAGGTGCTTCTTTGAAGTGCTACTTTGAGGAACCGAGGCGAGTTTGTTGAGGGCATCCATTCAAGGAAATAGCGCTCAAAAATGCTGCCGCCGTAGGCATACCTTCGAGGATAGGCTAGGTTTTCGATCTTTCGCTATATATCCCCTTTTTGCTTTCTTGCTTCTGTGTAGGGACCCTTTGTAAGCTTTTGTAATCATATGTAAGGACCCCTCGAGGGCCGTTGTAAGCAAATTTCCATAAATGTAAAGATATTTTTTGACTTCTGCCTTTGATGTTTGCCATATTCCTTTTAATTTTGCGGGGATCCTAAATGCATGCTTCTGCTGACGATTATCAATATCTAGCTCGAACGCGAGTGTTTTTCTCGGCTTTGTTTGATAGAAATGGCTTCCTTCTGAGCCCACCGTTGTTCCCCGGACCGAGATTGAAGTGGTCCGATAGACCCGGGCTGTCGGGACCCTCATGTCACATAGAGATAGTATTTTTGAGACTTGAAGTTCTTGAGGGCGGTGTCTGAGTGACGGTTGGCTTCGGACACCTGGAGATTTGCTTTGAACTTGGCGTAGATAACCTTCTAAGACTCTTAGATAGGTCCTAGATGATGGGTTACCCTGATTTTGGCGATGTCCTAAGGTCGAGCCTCTATGGGCGGAGCTCGAACTACCTGTTCCTCTCCTCAGGGGGATCCTTCGAGTTCAGCTACTATCTGGGGCCCCATAGTGGTATTGGGGGTTTTCTGGAGCCTAGCTTCATGTTGATGGAGTTCCTCAAGCTCGAGTACCACCTCGGGACTAGAGATGATGTTTGTTGGCTTCTTAAAGCCTAGCGTCATGTTGTTGGAGGTCCTCAAGGTCGAGTACCACCTCGGGGCTGGAGATGGAGTTATTGGCCTCCCGGGGTATATATCGGGCAGGCGGGCCACTGCCATTTCTAGGTATATATGGGGTTGCTTCCGCCCCTTGGGGGATCCACTTTTTTAGATATTTCCTTCCATTTCGGCGTGGAGCCCTTCGTTACCTTAGTACCGAGTGTGTTTGTGTAGGTTCCCGCTTTAGTTCCTCTAGTCTTGCCATAGCTATGACTGCTGCTTCGAGGTCTGCCTGTCAGAGAGGGGAGAGTTCCGCTCCTAGTGCTCAGGACGCGCGGGAGTTTATCTTGAAGACTGCGTCTTTGATAAGGGAGGAGCACCTTGAGTTGGTGAGGAGAGACTGCAGATGGGGAGAGGAGGTAGCGCTACAGGTGCTTTCCCCGGACGAGGGTATCGCTGACCCTGCCGATGGGTTCTTGAATGTATATACGTATACCTTCACACTGGGACCTCTCGACAGGGTCGTGCTCGACTTTTGTGTAAAGTATCGGGTTACCTTGGCGCAGGTACACCCGTCATTTTGGCGAATTGTGTTGATGATGAGGTTTTTTGCGGAGAAGGTGGGGCTTGAATTCACGCTCAGCCATCTCGTCAGGCTGTACCGGCCTTTTTACCATCGAGGTATGCTAACCTTGCGGTACCGTTCGTCCACGCCTTTTGTTGTTAATAATGATGAAGGCAGAGATCAGGAGTGGGCTAGTCGGTTCGTCTGGGTCCGGACGACCGATATTATCCCTGTGGAGCTTATGCCATTCCTTGAAGAATGGAACTATATGCGTGAGTGGAGCATCTCGTGCTTTCTCAGATTCGTTCATGTTGAAAGTTAATCTCGTAATCGTGTTTCCTTCGTTTCTGCAGCAATTTCGTGGGCGCCAGGCGAAGTTCCTGATCTGCCTGGTTGGGTCCGGAAGCTGGCGACTCACTCTTAGGGGCGAGGCCGATCAAACCAGAAATGACTGTATCGAGCTAGGAGCTCCGGCGCAACTCCAAGCCTTAGAGGAGAAAGATGCATCACCTAAACATTCAGCCCTCGGGGTCCAACTCGGCTTAGCACGTGGAAACGCTTCAGTTCAAGCGGATATGATCATGAAGCTTGAATCCAAACTTTCGAAAGTTAGGGCTGAGATTGTTGATGCTTGGACCGAAGCGGTATTGAACCGTACTAAGGCCGATTAGGAGATGGCGCTTCATTTAAAGGACGCTACTGATGCCCAAGCCGAGTTGAAGAGGGTCCTTGATCGTGGAGAGAAGATCGAAGAATATGCGCGTTGCAAATCTCGGAGAAAGGTTCTTGAGGAAATCAGTGTCAGGGGTTTTGTTCTCTCGGAAGAGTTGGCGCGAGCGAGGGTGGACGAGCGCGATGCTCGGTTACTCCTGTCCGATTCCGAGGAGAGTGAAGATGAGGTTGATAGGGCGTAGCTCTCGGGGGCGGGGCGTAGACCTCGCTATCCTGTACGTAGTACCTTTTTAGAGTATGTTTGTAGATGGAGAATGTATTTTTCCATGTACGTACCTGAAAAGAAAAACCCTTTTGCGGCTTTTTTGTTATTTTGTGCCCTCTTTTGTTTCGCTTATGGCCAGGTGGACTGGTTTTAGAGTTAGTGAGAATTATCAAATCCGTGATACGGTCCTGGGGCTTATTAGGCAGGCCCGGGGGCTCTTACGCATCTGGTCGGTGCGACCTTTAGTGTAAGCAGGCATTTGAGCACTTATGCTTTTGTTCAACTATTTCGGGTAGAGTCTCCGAGTTGGGTTTCAACTTGAGCTCATATATCCCTCAAGCCTTTTATGTTCGCATGGGCCAGCGATGGTGGCCCTTACGTTTTAACTCTTTTGGATCCAGTCTCCGAGTCGGGCTACGACTCGAGCTCTGTCGACCCTTAAGTTTTACGTTTGTGTTGGGCGGGCGACAATGGCTCTTACGCCTTCGATCGAAGCGATCTTTTATGTAAGCTGGCGACAATGGATATTACGCTTCGCCCTTAGGCATGTGTGTGGCCCTGAGGCTCGTTAGGCTGGCGACAATGGCTCTTACGCTTTGCCCTTAGGCATATGTGTGGCCCTGAGGCTCGTTAGGCTGGCGACAATAGCTCTTACGCTTTGCCCTTAGGCATATGTAGGTTTTATTTACCTCTCGTTAAGGACTTTTGCAATGATTTTGCCTGACCTGTCGTCGGTTCGGGAAGAACCTTGATTTCCAGTCGTTTGCGGCGATGTTCGAGCATCTCGTTAGGTTTGGCTCGTAGGCTGAGTAGCTCGAAGCCTTATGATTTGAAGCTGAGATGGTCGAAGCTCTTTTGCCTGTTGAGGGTAGCCTGTTTAACCGGTTCTTGTCGAAGTAGATTCGAAGTAATGGCCTATGATTTTGTAGTGACGGTCGGGCATCCCCGAGTCGCGTTAGTTTGGCTGGTGCAGCCGTATGATCGTAGTCATTTATGTTTGGCCGGAGCCATTTTTTGATCCCGAGTATAGTAGTTTAGGCGTCTATATCGAGGGTATGCCTTTTTAGGGGTCTTACAAATTCGATATATATCCTGAACTTCGAGATTGATTATATGCCTGTAATAAGGTCTTACAAAACTTTCATGCCTTTTGAGGTCTTACAGTTTTTGCTGATACTTGGTGCAAGTATGATTCATGCCTTGCTTGAAGGTCTTACATTTTTTGCTGATACTTGGTGCAAGTATGATTCATGCCTTGCTTGAAGGTCTTATAGTTTCTGTTGTTGTTTTGTGTAAGTTTTACAATACCGAGTCTGCCCGCTCGGGGTCTTACGGCCTCGGGTTTTTTGCTGAATGGCAATTGGCGATAATCTCTGAGTCATCGAGTTTGTTTTGGCTTGAGAGCCGTTACTCGTGAGCTCAGGATTGCCTCATTGAGGGCTTACGACTTTAGAGATTCCGACCCTGAGGTCGTGCGTGTGCGGAGTCTTTGGCGCCAGTCTCCGAGTATTCGGGACGCTTTCTTTTTGGAGATAGTTAATGATTTTCGTGTTGCCTCGTTGAGGGCTTATTAGTCTGGAGTTTCGACCCTGAGGTCATGCGGGTGCCGAATTATCGATGCCAGTCTTCGATTATTCGGGATGTTTTCTGATGGAGAATCGTTCTGGCGAAAAACGCTGGGTTTTCCTTGGAGCATGAATCATGTTGGCAAAAAGCATTCTTTGATTATTTGACATGTGCCTCCGCCATCGGTGGATCAGATGTGCGGACACGGTTCATTCGACCGTTTGGTCCGGTACATCATTTTCTCATTGGGCTCATGTTTGGCATTTCTTGGCTCTCCTGAGCGGACAATCTTCCGAAGGGTCGTCCGTCGGCGCTCGTGGTTGATAGAAAAAGAAGCCTTGAGGACCTGTTGGATTCCCCTTGGTTAGCATATAGGTGTTGCCTCGTTAAAAACCTTGCCGGCAAAACTCTCTTCGGGATAAAAGCTCGGTCGAAGGAAAAGAGTGCGACGGATGTCTTTAAAACCTTAGGGTCTGCGGGCTCGGCGTGCGTATTTGACCGCTTTGATCGAGTGCCTGTATAAAGGATTAGTATAAAATATAAACTGAAAAAGGGAGATGGTTATACCTTATCGCAGGATGCGTTTGGCGACGTTTCGAGGTCTGGTACGCCTCTGTTGTTTGTGGTGAGGACTCGGTATTGTCCTCCACTGTGTTCAATCGGGCTTAGCCGAGGATGTAGTTTGATTATCCTTAGGCTCTCTCGAGAGTGGAGATATTGGCGCGCCGCGTGCTGCTCCCTGTGGACGGTTTTAATCCCATCTTTTGTTGGGAATTTCATCATCTGGTGGAGGGTGGATGGTACCGATCTCATGCAGTGTATGCACGGTCGACCGAACAAGGCGTTGTACCTCATGTCTCCTTCGATGACATGGAATTTGACATTTTGGGTCGCGCTGGCCAAGCTGACCGGGAGAGTGATCTCTCCTTTTGTTGTCTCTCTTGCCATGTTAAATCCGTTGAGGACACGAGTGGCGGGCACGATTTGGTCTAGTAGTCCGAGCTGCTCTACTACCTTCGACCTGATAATGTTGGCTGAGCTACCTGGGTCCACGAGTACACGTTTTATCTAAAATGTATTTACGAGGAAAGAGATTACAGGTGCGTCGTTATGGGGTTGAGACAGGGTCTCAGAGTCCTCCTCGCCAAATGTGAGGACATCTTCGAGTACGTATCCCCGAGTTCGCTTTTCTCTGGTGATGGATATTTTTGTCCTTCTCATCATGGGTTCTTGAGGAGCGTCGATCCCCCCTAATATCATGTGGATAACGTGTCGTGGCTCGTTTACTTCATTCTTCTTGGCCGCCTCTCTTTCTCGGAACTGATTTTTGGCTTGGTCACTTAAGAATTCTCTGAGATGACCTTTGCTGAGGAGCTTGGCCACTTCCTCTCGTAGATGGTGATAATCCTCAGTTCTGTGGCCATGCGTGTTGTGAAATTCGTATACCAAGTTATGATTCCTTAGGCAAGGATCCGACTATACAGGCCTAGACCATCTGGTGTCCTTGATTTTGCCGATGGCAAATACGATGTCTAAAACATCAACTTTGAAGTTGTATTCTAATATGCGTGGTTCCCCTGTTGGCCCCGTGTTTCCGTCGAATCCAGCTCTGTAAATGAACCCTCGGGGGTTCTACCCTCGGTTGACCAGTCGGTCGTTGCAAGGCGGGTTGTGTCTCGGGGCGTTTCTCCTATCTTCGGTGTATGGCTGATACCTTTCTTTGTTTGGCTTCGACTCCTTTGCTAAGAGCATATTCGGGTATACTGAGCCCGAAGGGGCTCCCAATTGATCATCCCCGACCCTGATCTTTGACTGCTATCGGTTGTGGACATCCGACCAGGTTACGGCAGGATACTCGAACAGATTTTCTTTCAGCTACCACGAGGCCACAGAACTCCGCTCGTTCAGGCCTTGAGTGAAGTCCTGTACCGCCCAGTCGCCGGAGACCGGGGATAGTTCAATTCGTTCCATTTGGAAGTGAGACACGAACTCTTGCAGCATTTCGTTCTCTCTTTGCCTGATCTTGAATAAGTCAGATTTCCTCGTTGCTACTTTGATGGCATCGGCGTGTGCCTTTATGAAGGAGTCTGCCAGCATGGCAAATAAGTCTATGGAGTTGGGAGCTAGATTATGGTACCACATCATGGCCCCCTTTGAGAGTGTTTCCCCGAACTTCTTCAGTAAGACGAACTCGATCTCGTCGTCTTTTATCTCCTCGTTGGGGTCTGAGGTCCCGTTGTACTTCGGGAGTTCCGACATTCTGAACTTCTTTGGGATGGGTTTCGGAGCTGCTTCCTCCGGGAACGGCCGCTGTACGAACTTTCTCGAGTCTACGACTTTCAGGACCGGGGGCGCGCCCGGGAGTTGGTCGACCCTGGAGTTGTAAGTTTCGACCTTCTTGTCGTTGGCGGCTATCATCTTCTCGCCTGACTCGATCCTTCTGGAAAGATCCTCGAGCATTTTTCGATAGCAAGGTCAGTTGTCGAACCATTATTGCTCAGTCTCTCCGGTACCTGTTCGGCCGGGGGAATTGTTCTTGGTGCTATGGTGCTGGGAGTTTTAGGATGGCTTTGCAGCTGGGTGATAGCCAGCTGTTGTGCCTGCAACATTTCAAAGATAACATGAAGGCTAACTTCCTGTTCTTCCCGAGCTGGGGTTTTTTGAGCTTCCTGTTGGTCGTCTTGTTGTACGCTTCTGTTGGTACGTGAGGTTTTGTCGACCTGATGTGCGTCTTGTGATCCCGCGTCCACTGGAATTGGTCCAGGCGCGTTATCGGGGTTCAGTGGTGGCGCGCCGATGATTGGAATTGCTAGACCATTCTCTCCGTGGTTTTCAAGGTTGTTGTTCTCAACTCTATTCACTGAGCCAAACATTTTGACCTGCAATCAAAGATCTTGGACAAGAAGAAGTGTGAAAGATAACTTGCGTTGTGTGACGAAACTAGCAAGAAAATAACCACCATCATTTTTATCCCCACGGTGGGCGCCAAACTATTTACCATGAAAATGGTAACCACAATTAAATTTGTTGATGGGACTCTAAAAATACGTGATCTATTTTTATGCTAGTCGTGGAGCAGTTGATGCTATGTGTGTTTAGTTTAAGGGTGGTACACGAGCTAAAATAAAGCAGTAATAGAATTGAGGGATAACTGTTCGGGGCCTCGAGCTGGTCGATCAGTGGCCTCGAGGTCGGGTCCCGAGCTCGGGCTCGAGCTATCAAGGAGAATCGGGGAGAATCGGGGAAGGGCTAACAGATATGATAGTATTAAAGAAGGCTCTTTATGGCCAATGACAAGCAATAAATTAGCAATGAATGTGGAACAAGTATGAAAATAATAAGATAGAACAACAATGTCGAGAGAGTGTCTTAGAGAGAGACTTATCATATATTTCATGTAGAGCCTTCGGAGCAACATCAGTCTTTCATAAAATAGTAAAAATCCCCTTTATATAGAAGGGGGGAAACTTATACGGTTAGGCATACATTAGCTGTAAAGGTATGGAGATGGGACGGCTGGAAATTGCCCCCCGAGTAGGGCTCAGAATAGCCTGGCTAGGCTTTGTCAGACTCAACCGTGACATACTTAGCCGCGTCTTGCGAACTTCCCATTTTTACTCTGGCTTCGACTGATATCCTCTTAAGGTTGGGTATCGATAGACTCTGAGGGAGAAGACTTGAGCGCAACTTTGTAGCCTCGAGGCTTCGAGGCGACCTTCCGAAATGCTTCAGTGACGGGAAATTGGACCCTCCGATTTTGCCGTATACAAAAACATAGTCAGCCCTCAGGCAAAACTCGCTCGTATACAGCCCCTCGGGCAATATAAATCATAAACAGCGCCTCCGGCAATCATCACTGTCACTCATATATATAGCCCATCGGGCAAGCCTCTCAGTCACTCGTGACTCAACTCTCATCAATCAGCACTCACACTCATCACTCACGCTCACTAGGTACCTTATGACAACCGTTGCAGCGTGCAGCCCGATCCATAAATATATAGTCGATTGTGCTCACTGGGGGTGTGCAGACTCTGGAGGGGCTCCTACAGCCCAAACGCTACATCGTTGCGGCGTGCAGCCTGATATATATATATAGTGTGTGTGTGTGTGTGTGTGTGTGTGTATAACGTTGTGGCGTGCAGCCTGATCCCTAACTATCCTCACTCACTCATCAACCTCACAAACCACTGGGCATTTCAGTACAAACTCAGGGAACTCAGCCCAAAACACTTTCATATATTAAAATAGAGTGATGAACAAGATTAAACAATACACAGGTATAAACCATGGCTGAGGATAATGCTTTCTATCAAAACAACATGAGGATAATAGTAAAATACCCCTGAGGGTCTAAACAGTTCGGCACAAGGCCCCAAACATGGCATTCAGCCCAAGTTAATAGATTCATCTCTAAAACACATAGATATCATATAGAGTTTATCAAAATATGCAACTCTACAGTTGCCACGGGACGGACCAAGTCACAATCCCTACGGGTGCACGCCCACACACCCGTCACCTAGCATGTGTGTCACCTCATTTATCAAAATAGTACGAAATTCCGGGTTTCATACCCTCAGGACAAGATTTACAATCATTACTTACCTCAAATCGGACGAAAATCTACTCCGTGATGCCCTTGCCGCTCGGCTCGGCCTCGAATCGCCCCGAATCTTTCCAAAATCAGAATCATATCCTCAATACATGCTAAAGCAACAAAGCCCATGCGAAAATTATCAAATTAAATTAAAATTTCCAAAATTGGCCAAACCCGACCCCCGGGCCCACGCTCGGAATCCCATAAAATTCACAACACTAGAATATTTATCCTCTCACGAGTATACAACATCAAATGCCCATTCAAATCCCCAAAATCATCTCTCCAATTCTCTTCCATTTTTCCCCAAAATTTCCCATTTAAATGATAAAGATCAAGATACAATCATGGAATTTAACCAAAATCAAGTGAAAAACACTTACCCCAATCACACCTTTGAAAAGCCCCTCTGAAATCGCCTTCTCCTGAGCTCCACAGCTCCAAAAATGCAAAAATGGCTGAAACCCTCGAAATAGAATACTTTATAATCTGCCCCTGCTTTTACCCTATGCTATCGCAGACAAACTAATGCGATAGCGAAGAACAAAATTTTCCAGCCCTTCTTTTACCTTATGCGATCGCGGTCATTCCCCCGCGATCGCATAGAAGAAATATTTCCAACAACCTTCTCTAACTCTTCCGGATGGCCTCTAGTATAATGGTCATAACCTTCTCTAAAAAAACTTCAAATTACATTTGGTTTAACTTTCTGAAAACTAGACATCAAGGGCTACAAGTTTCCTTTTTGGATCATCTTCAAATTCCTTATAGATTGTGAGGTATAAGCTTCCAAAGTTGGGTTAGTGCAGCAGATAATTTTACTCTATGCGATCGTCGGATTACTTAGGCAATTGCATAGCACAAATCCATTTTTCCAAAATTTCTCTATGCTAACGCGGCGGGATGTATGATAACGCACTGTACACCCCTGAAGCCAAAAACCAGCAACTAGAAATATCCTAGAAATGGTCCGAAACCACCCTGAAACTCACCCGAGCCCCTCGGGACCCTGTCTGAACATACTAAAAAGTCT
This sequence comes from Nicotiana attenuata, assembly GCF_001879085.1. NCBI lineage: Eukaryota > Viridiplantae > Streptophyta > Magnoliopsida > Solanales > Solanaceae > Nicotiana > Nicotiana attenuata. The sequence goes on along the minus strand of NW_017670507.1, from coordinate 301,591 downwards.
CAAAACATATCACGGACTTAGTGGAGGCCTCAAATCACATCAAAAACGCTAAAAACACGAATCATACCTCAATTCAAAATCAATGAACTTTGAAACTTTAAACTTCCACAACCGATGCCGCTACCTATCAAAACACGTTCGAATGACCTCAAATTTTGCGCACAAGTCACATGTGACATTACGGACATGCTCCAACTTCCGAAATCGGAATCCGACCCCGATATCAAAAAGTCCACTCCCGGTCAAACTTTCCCAAATTCCCACTTTCGCCATTTCAAGCCAAATTCTACTACGGACCTCCAAATCACAATCCAGACGTGCTCCTAAGTCCAAAATCACCCAACGGAGCTAACGGAACCATTAGAAATCCAATATGAGGTCAAATACTAAAAAGTCAAAAGTTGGTCAAACCTTTCAAATTTAAAGCTTCAGGCTGAGAATCACTCTTTCATATCTATTCCGATTAACCTGAAAACCAAAACTGATGATTTACATAAGTCGTAATACATCATACGGGGCTAGTCATGCTCGAGAACTGGCGAGCGAAATGCAAATGCTCAAGACGACCGATGGGGTCGTTACATCCTCCCCCACTTAAACATACGTTCGTCCTCGAACGTGCCATAGTTGTTCCAAAAGCCAACAAATCGATGTATAACCTTACCATGCACATAGCCGGGGGTGATCCCAAGTCACCCTACCCCATATAGGTCTGATAACACAACATAACTGAAATTTCATAATTCAACCTACCCATAAGCCTTAGAACCAAATTTTTCATATCCGAAATTTCTATAAAATCAGAATCTCGCATCTACACATTGTATAAGTCCGAACAAGCTCTATCAAACCATATTCGTAACCCAATACGTAATCACATGATATACCACATGACTCAAACACTCATCACGACAACTCCTAATCACAATAGTTGCTCAAAACAACCTAATACCGGTAAATAACCTCTTATCAAGCAAAGCCTCGTTCTAACACTTTCATATACTGCCAATGATGAAAGGAACACGCAGAAACTCGTAACCATTTGTTCGATGAACCAGTCATGGAGCTCGCCCTTCTCCAACAGGAACTATAGCAGATTTCTAAGCCGACCTTCGATATTATCCTTCTAACCATACTGTAGACAATTCTGATAGTATTCATTCTAGGTCCAATGACCACTTCTCATCTAACACGACCACTCTGATGACATGACATATCAATACAATCCAAAGCCATAACCTGTGCAATTCGTGCACCCAATAGCAACATCCCAGACGTACTCAAATCATAGAAAAGATTCCCACGAGAGGACTGTCCCGTCAGCTTAACAAGTACCATCACAACACCATGCTAAGAGCCTGACACACATCGTAGAACCAAACACATGAATCCGACACCAAGGTCATACCTCTACATAACTCGGCTACAATGCGTGATCCCATCAAAACGATGGTCCACATGAAATACTTCAAGCCACCTTGCTCAAAATCAATAACCATGCGCAATTCGACACCAAGTACTCAAAGTGCATTACCATAACCACGGAGAAGCAAATGACACAATACCACACCAAACCCGAAAGAACATAACCAATATGTAAGGCCCCGTGAAAATTTCTACTCTAAACCCGACAAGCTCGCCGCGGTTCGGACCCTTTGGACTGATCTATGCAGTAAAAAGTTAGCGAATAATGTTTACCAGAAAAGTGCATTTATGCGGTCCATTATGCGGTCGCATAATAGCTATGCGGACCGCATAGTTGCCGCAGAGTCAGACAGTTTGATGGTAATTTTGAGGTCAACTATGCGGCCCATTATGCGATAGCATAATCGATATACGGGCCGCATAGTCATTGCATAATCCCCTTGGAATTTTGCGAGGGGCAGTTCTGCGGTGCATTATGCGATCGCAGAACAGGTATGCGGACCGCATTCCTGTTGCATACCCGGGCAGATTGTTCAGCTTTTTGAAGCCATCTTTGCGGTCCCTTTTGCGGGTCGCATGTCCATTATGCGATCGTATATGCGATCGCAGATTATGTCGGGGCTCCTACTTTCTAACTTTTAAAACCCGACCCCATCCCATTAAAAACACCCCATTAGACCCTTTTTATGTTATTTTACTGCAAATGGAGTGAGGGGGGAAGTTCTAGAGAGAGAGAGAGAGTGATATTCATCAAGTCCCCACCCAATTCTTGCCTAAACCCTTGAAGAATTTCAAGTATAGCTGCTAGGCCTTCACCCCAAGAGGTAAGAACTTGAGCCCTAACCCTTGGTTTCGAAATTCATACTAGAATGAGTAATTAGCTTGTGGGTTCATGGGTATAAAAATGGATTTTTCTTGCATGCATAAAAGATAATAGGGTATGGGGAGGTTGTGAACTAAAAAGATAGCAATTGGAGTATAGGATTGAAGAAAATCTCTCACAAAAGGGTCCTAAAATCACATTGCACACTTAGTGCTTGATAATATGCTCATCTTAATCATGTCTCTAATTCTTGGTTCAATTTGTAATTCCCATAAAATAGATTGAAGTTGCTAAGAGTCCCGGAATTTTGTAAGAATTTAAGGAAAGCTTTATTGAGGTATGTATGGCTAAAATCCCCTCTTTTTAGAAATTGAGCTCCGTTGGTGTTTGTGTAAATGCGGTAAGATTAAAGTTGGATTGATGTATTGATTGTTAATTTCACATGAATTGGTGTTGCAACTTTATATACGTGAAAGGTGTGTCTCAATATGATCGATGTGCTATTCTTGATAATTTAAAAAGGTGCGAAGAATATGAATCATGTATTGAAATGCCTAGACCTCAAATCAAGATTGAAACTCCGGTTGTTGTGCCATCGATGTGAAATCTTATCTATGCTTTCAACTTAAATTGCTCTTGTGTGCACCTATTATCCTAACTTGCAAGGCTAACATTGAAATTGGACATAATGTGAAATGTGGCCTAGTGCCAAGAGTGATGTGATAATTGTGGCCCCAAGTGCCTATGAATTGATATATGTAAAACAAAGATTGAAACGAGATGATTGATGAGAAAGGAACAACGCCTTGGTAAGGCGGCCTAGCCGATCGGGCCGTGATCGGACGCTATGTCGTACACATGGTGGTATTGTGCTGATATTGAATTCCGGAAAAAGGAGAATGAGATTGTGATTGAGGTATATGTCTCAAATGAGGCGACCTAGCCGATCGGGTCGTGATCGGACTCCGCTCAAGATAGCGGTGGTATTGCGAATAATGATAAACAGTATGAAATGCCCCAAACTAAAAGCAAGGGAAAATTATGTGAAAGTTGTATGATTCTTTTATTTGCTGAGGTGGTGATCGTTTAAAGCTTTTGAATTATACTTGTGATCTCCTTATTCTTGTATGATAGTTATTTCTAACTAGATGGTGTTTAGTTATACATACTAGTACTATTCCATGGTACTAACGTCCCTTTTGCCGGGGGCGCTACATTTTTAAATGAATGTAGGTGGCTCTATAGCAGACAGTGCCGATCGCGCGTAGCAGAGTGTCCTCCTCTCAACGCCTTAGTGAGCCCCTTTTTCCTTCAAGGGGTTATGTTGTACATCTTTTGTTGTAGACTTCCACTTTTGAGGTATAGCCGGGGCCTTGTTGCCGACGTTGTCATAATTGTCTTTTGTATCCATAGAGGCTCCGTAGACGTTTGTGTGGGTTATGTATGGGTGTTGGATGGGTCAATGAACTGTGTAGTAATTCTAAACTCTAGTTCTTCTAAGCTATAACTGTATGAAATCTTGAAAACATAACTATTGTTTAAGGTTTGTGACATGAAAATGAATTAACAAATGTGAATGTTCGATTTTGCTATTGTCTAAATAAATGAAAGCATGGTTTCCTTAATCGTATTGAGTTGGGTAGAAAATGTTAATAAGGCTTGCTCAGTTGGGTTCACTCGATTGAGCGCCGGTCGCGCCTCCCAGGGTTGGGGCGTGACACAATACGCCATCCACCACGCAATACCCAATACTCTTCCCGCTCAAAATCCGCTATAAGACCCCAATAGAACCGCACCATATGTGCATATAACCAACAAATCATAACTCCTCGTAACACATAAGGGTAACTCACATATTATTTCAGAACACGAATAATCTCAACAACCACTGAATGGCACCTCCCTCAACAATAGCATTTCGGAGTCAACAAATCCGACTCGATGCAGAACACACATCTATATTGGGCCTACCGTTGACCCGCAAATCAGCTCTGGTCACCCACGATAGATAAATAATCCTCCAAAAGTCCACAATAACTGAATCACAACCATAAAACCATCTACTCATGAGAACTCCCAATCTCCAAATCCCTAGAACACACAAGTCACTATCTCTGATCTCGATTCCACCGCCTGAATGTCCACACTTCGCCAATTACGCGGTTATCCCACGAGGAATACTTCTAAAATTTCTTCTATGCCACAAGGCAAAATTTGAACTCCAGCAATCGATCAAACAAGAAAGTGCCGCAACACCAATGAAGTATCCATAACACAAACACATCGCCCCTTTCCGAAGGTATACTCTCATCAAACCATACCAATTTGTAATATCATTTACCTAGTAATCTGAAACTGTCCATGTTGCCTAAGAATTTATGACCTTCCTTTCAGAGCTGAACTGTGACCTTACACATGCAAATCTCAATCCTACACAACATACCGCATCTACCATGCCATCATATGATAAATGTGAGAACTTCATAATCCACTCCGAGTCACAAGCAACTACGTATTCAACTAGCCAAGAACTTTCCATTTGATCCCATCCAGGAGAAAATCACTATACATCACATGCTCCTCACGCTAGTAGAAAATATACATCTCTAACCGTGGTAGAAACCATCAAGAACTCTCTGGATCCCATTTGCACAAAACCTAACCGTCAAGACTGAATCCTTCTAACTCAACCAAGCTACGCAGGTCGCCAAAAACCCAAGAGCATTGCCACGAAACACCTGTAGAAACTCATTACCTCCTAAGCACCCAAAGAACTAATCATATCCCTTACCATGCCGATCCGACCTACTACCAAGCTGTCTGATTTATCCAAGTTTCTTCGGAATTACCTTCAAATTGATACTTCTCCTCGCCATAATACCGTAATTCCTCAACCCAGACTCACCACACGAGACCCAAGCATAAAACCACACTGTCTAAGGATTATAAGCCGTTGAATACTCTCTTAAATATCCCCAAAAGCACCACATTCAAAACACTTATCTTAAAGAGACTTCCTGTGAATCTAAATCCATTACCTTTACCTTCCCGATACTGATATGTAGAATCCATAATGATATAAAAATGCCACAGGTATTGACACCATCCAATGTAAACCTCGATTTCTAGCCAATTACACATCCAGAAGATCCCCAACTTTTACATATAAATCTTGAATCCATTAGAACCATTCTCGAGAGTCATGCACACTACTCAGGTTTCAAACGAACTGAATGGCATGTGCCCATTAGTACAGCAACACCTAAGGAAGTAACCCATCCTTCTGAGCAGCCGAGTGATTTCCTACTCCATACTCGTTACATCCCTTACAACAATAACTAATTTATCCAACGTTTCTCATATACCCATAAAGTATAACACAACCCTTATCCAAAATTTTCCTTTACTCGAGTCATCCTCGATCTCAACCTCTTTAGCCACAACTGATTCGCCGGTATACCACAAACTCGAACTAATATGACACTTAGCCGCGAAATCAACTTATCAATAGCAGACTCCCCTTCTTGGCTAAAAGACATAGGTCAAAACACATAAAAACTCGCAATGCCCATACACTATTACTGCCATAATACTATAGGGAGATTAAACTAAATCTTTCATAAGCTCGTGCAAAGCAATCATCTAGTACTTAAACTCATCTACAATCTCGCATTCACCCTCGTAACAGTCATGCCCACTCTCACAAGCGATCCAAACTCAAATTGCAACACACATATTTCACAAGTAAAAGAGGGCTCCCAACAAACAACACAGGGATCACACAAACCTCAGAACACCCTGCAGGAGATAACCCACCTATTTTGCCTCAAACTAACATCTCTGCATACCCTTCAACCGTCATAAACATCACGCAATCACTTAGTCCTACTGAGTCTGAACTCATATCACAACATGAAATCTACTTCACTTCCCAACTAGACAACATGAAAAGATCCTTCAACACACCCATAACTCGGGGCTATGCATCAAATCACGATGGAAATAAAGCACCAGATAGTTCTTTCTACCCTCAAGCAGACCCTTCTTGTCACATTCAAATCATATGAACGCATCTCGCAGTCACATCATACTCATCGTGTAGCCATCCAGACATCACTTCCCCTAATAGGGAAACTATCGAACATATAAATCCAAAAATACGTGCCCACATAATCAACACTTTAGTGCTCAAGCTACAATTAAAACCCGGCCTCAAGTCCTCCAGACTGGCCCAACACACAGAATCACATCTCGCACCTCATCCAAGGAATCAAAAGCAGCCGATGCACAGCTGATACCAAGCGCTCATGTGCGCACACGAATGCGTGGAAGGAATTCAAGGAGTTACGCTTCAAGCTGAATCAATGTCGCATGATAAGAATTCAAGAATGTGGGATTTCCTAATGGTTCTGCAGCCTCTCGAAGATAAGTACAAACGTCTCCGTACCGATCCGCGAGACTCTACTAAACCTGCTCATGACTCGTGAGACCTATGTAACCTAGGCTCTGATACCAACTTGTCACGACCCAAATCTACCATGTCGTGATGGCGCCTATCGTGGTACTAGGACACGCTAACAAAACCAACCAATATTTTCATTTTTAAGATAAATTCAAAGCTATTTAATAATAAACCTTCATAAAGGGATTAAGTCAAAACAACAATGCGAAAAGAAATCTCGACATCGGAGTGTCACTAGTCATGAGCATCTACAAAGGACTGTTCGATGACACTAAGACATATATAGACTAGAAAATAACTAATAACAACCTATAGGAAGACAAGATGGAGAAAAGTAGGGTTGCGATCACCGTGCAGCTACCTTACTATCTCCAGCAGATTCGCGACGGATGAAAACAACGCTCACTAGCACGTCCAGCAATCCCTGGATCTGCACACAAGGTGCAGGGAGTAATGTAAGTACGCCAACTCTGTAAGTAATAAAAGTAAATAGAGACTGAGCAGTAGTGACGAGCATTAAAACATATACAGTTCAAGTCACGAAATTTCTGTAGAACATAACAGGCTTCTAAATCAGTATGTGAGTCAAATCATCTTGTTTAAAAATCCAGTTTTCGGTAAAAATCATTTGAAGATGTGAAAAATCCATTTAAAACATCTTTCAGCAGTTTTCAAATAAAGTGATGAAACAGTGAGTAAAAATGATGAAAACATAGTCGGCCCCTCGGGCAAAACTCACTCGTATACAGCCCCTCAGGCAACATAAATCATAAACAGCCCCTCGGGCAATCATCACTGTCACTCATATATATGTAGCCCCTCGGGCAAGCCTCTCAGTTACTCGTGACTCAACTCTCATCAATCAGCACTCACACTAATCACTCACGCTCAATAGGTACCTTATGACAACCGGTGCAACGTGCAGCCCGATCCATAAATATATAGTCGACTGCGCTCACTCGGGGTGTGCAGACTCTGGAGGTGCTCCTACAGCCCAAGCGCTATATCGCAGCGGCGTGCAGCCCGATCCACATGTGTATATATATATATATATATAATGTTGTGGCGTTCAGCCCAATCCCTAACTATCCTCACAATCCGGCACTCGGCCTCACTCACTCATCAACCTCACAAACCACTGGGCATTTCAGTACAAACTCAGGGAACTCAGCCCAAAACACTTTCATATATTAATATAGAGTGATGAACAAGATTAAACAATAAACAGGTATAAACCAAGGCTGAGGGTAATGCTTTCTATCAAAACAACGTGAGGATAATAGTAAAATACCCCCGAGGGTCTAAACAGTTCGGCACAAGGCCCCAAACATGGCATTCAACCCAAGTTAACAGAGTCATCTCTAAAACACATTGATATAATATAGAGTTTATCAAAATATGCAACTCTACAGTTGCCACAGGACGGACCAAGTCACAATCCCTACGGGTGCACACTCACACGCCCGTCACCTAGCATGTGCGTCACCTCATTTATCACTATAGTACGGAATTCTGGGGTTTCATACCATCAGGACAAGATTTACAATCATTACTTACCTCAAATCAGACTAAAATCTACTCCGCGATGCCCTTGCCGCTCGACTCGGCCTTGAATCGCCCCAAATCTATCCAAAATCAGAATCATATCCTCAATACATGCTAAAAGAACAAAGCCCATGCGAAAATAATTAAATTAAATCAAAATTACTGAAATTGGCCAAACCCGACCCCCGGGCCCACATCTCGAAATCCGATAAAAATTACAGCACTAGAATTCTTATCCTCTGAGGAGTCTACCCATACCAAATTCATCAAAATCCGACATCAAATGCCCATTCAAATCCCTAAAATCATCTCTCCAATTCTCTTCCATTTTTTCCCCAAATTTCCCATTTAAATGATAAAGATCAAGATACAATCATGAAATTTAACCAAAATTAAGTGAAGAACACTTACCCTAATCACTCCTCTAAAACTCCCCTATAAATTCGCCTTCTCCCGAGCTCCATAGGTCCAGAAATGCAAAAATGGCCGAAACCCTCGAAATAGAGTACTTTATAATCTGCCCATGCTTTTACCCTATGTTATCGCGGACAAACTAATGCGATAGCGAAGAACAAAATTTTCCAGCCCTTCTTTTACCCTATGTGATCGCGTCCACTCCCCCGCGATCACGTAGAGCAAATTTTTCCAACAGCCTTCTCTAACTCTTCCGGACAGCCTCTAGTATTATGGTCATAACCTTTTCTGCAAAACTCCAAATTACAATTTCTTTAACTTTCTAAAAACTATACATCAAGGGCTACAACTTTTCTTTTCGGATCATCTTCAAATTCCTTATAGATTATGAGGTATAAGCTTCCAGAGTCGGGTCAGTGCAATAGAGATTTTTACTCTATGCGATCGCCGGATTACTTACGCAATCGCGTAGCACAACTCCATTTTTCCAAATTTTCTCTATGCTAACGCGGCGAGATCTATGCTAACGCACTGTACACCCCTGAAGCCAAAAACTAGCAACTAGAAATGGCCTAGAAATGGTCTGAAACCACCCCGAAACTCACCCGAGCCCCTCGGGACCCCGTCCGAACATACCAACAAGTCTCAAAACATATCACGGACTTAGTGGAGGCCTCAAATCACATCAAACAACGCTAAAAACACGAATCATACCTCAATTCAAAATCAATGAACTTTGAAACTTTAAACTTCGACAACCGATGCCGAAACCTATCAAAACACGTCTGATTGACCTCAAATTTTGCACACAAGTCACATTTGACATTACGGACATGCTCCAACTTCTGGAATTGGAATATGACCACGATATCAAAAAGTCCACTCCCGGCCAAACTTTCCAAAATTTCCACTTTCGCCATTTCAAGCCAAATTCTACTACGGACCTCCAAATCACAATCCGGACGCGCTCCTAAGTCCAAAATCATCTAACAGAGCTAACGGAACCATCAGCAATCCAATACGAGGTCAAATACTAAAAAGTCAAAACTTGGTCAAACCTTTCAAATTTAAAGCTTCAGGTTGAGAATCACTCTTCCATATCTATTTTGATTAACCTGAAAACAAATACCGATGATTTACATAAGTCGTTATACATCATACGGGGCTAGTCATGCCCGAGAACTGGCCAGCGAAATGCAAATGCTCAAAACGACCGGTCGGGTCGTTACAAAAAGGCGACTGAGTTGAACCAAAAATAGCACTTTGAAAACTTGGCTTATAACTGGCTATCTCTGAGAGTCTAAAGTACAATCCAAAGATGTTGGTCGTGCTCCTCTCGACTGCGGGAGTAGATCAAGATATCATCAATAAATACAATCACAAAGGAATCCAAATAGGGCTTGAACACCTGATTCATCATATCCATAAATGCCGCTTAGAGACATCGGATGCCGTAATAACATCAATAGAAACTCATAATGTTATTTATCGCGTTTTCATACGTTAAAGTTTCGTGTTCAGTTAACCGACGTAGACTCGGGGATGAGATTATCTTGAGGTTTACATATTTCTGCTATTTATTGTCACACCTCCTTTTTTACACACCGACCCCGAAGGGTAATATATAAGGGAGTTTTTCCATTTAAAGTGATATTATTCGAAATGGGATCATTTATTTGTTTAGAGTCGCCACTTGGGATAGGATTGGCTTTTGGTGTCCCAAGTCACCGGTTTAACTTGAATCCCAAATCGAGGAAAAATTTCGACTTCCCAATTGGAGTCTGCGAACCAGAAATTCTGAATAAGGAATTCTGTTGACCCGAGGGAAGGTATTAGGCACCCCCGGATCCCGTGGTTCTAGCACGGTCGCTTAAACTTTTATAATTGGCTAAAATCTGATTTTTATACATGTCACCCTATGGTGCAATTTTAAAATTATTTATCGCTTTTAGTTAATTTTTAGGAAATTGAACGTCGTTTAAAAATATGTTTTCGGATCACATCACATGAAATGCACTCGTATCCTCGACACATTCTTATTCAACGTTTTGGGATTTGGATTTGGGTTGCATGAAATGCACACCCGTATTTAGGAAGGTAAAATTATTAAAAGCGCGCCTAAAGCGACTAACGTGTTATTACTTTGCGGGGAGCCATGAAAATTCGCTAAATGGCATGTCCCGAATTCTAAGATATTTTAACATAGTATTTAATGAGGGCCCCGCAATTTATATGTTTTGTGCGGCGAGGCTCGTCTCATTTTTATTTGAAGGCCATCCTAAAAGAAACTATGATTTTCTATTACAGTGTTGTCTCTAAAAGGGCCCTAATTAATTCGCATTTATAAATTCGGGCCTCAAGTTCAAGTCCGAATTCAAACAAAAGGGAAATCCCTCTTAATTTGAACCCGCCACCTAATTTGAAACCCAAATTTATATTTGTGAATTAATTCCCGATATCCTAATGTAGTTTTAAAAGATCTTTGGACTTAACAATTTGGGCCTTGAACATTAGCCCAAAGTTTGGTGAATGCTGCTGTGTTTCATTTAAAGCTGGCCCAGCTTTGGGCTTCTGATGTCGTCCTTGGGCCCAGCTCAACATTATACTGCCCGGGCCTTGAAATGATTGAATTAAAAAAGGACAATGGGCCTGGCTATTTTCGGCTGGGCCTGCGTTGAGCCCAGTCTTTACGGTCCAGCCAATATGAGCCGAAGCTCAATTCATATTATTAAAGAAAACGAAGAGAGAAGACCTGACGATCTATTTTACTCAAAAAAAAAAAGATATCGGTTAATGGTGATTGACCTGTAAACCCATTTACATTTGTTAACACTTAAACAGGGATTAAACATGAGTGGAGTAACAAAAGGACCTAAAACGAATTGTTGATGACTCATAACGAAGTGAGCATTTTAAGACCATTACACATTAACTGCAGCAGCTCTAACAGACTAGTATACCTCAATACTATTGATTGTTTTCGATTCCCAATTTTAAAGTAAAATATGGCAATATGGACAGCAGCACCAAATTAACTCGAACCTAACATTACTAGACACAAAACTCAGGTGATTCATGAATGAGATCAAATTAGTTCAACAGTCCTTTACAAAACAAATCCAAACAGTCCTAATTAATACAGTCCTATAATTAACAGTCCAAAGACTTTATAGTTTAATTACAAAACAAGTCCAAACAGTCCTAATTAATACAGTCCGGGATATACAGCCTAAGGTTCAGATAATCCAACCAAATGATTAACATTAACTAACACCTAATTAACTATCCACAACATCCAATGAGCATAGATCCAATGAGCATTTCTTCTTTCAACTTCAATTGAAGCTACATTAAGGTGAATTCGAGGATATGTACCTGGAAGTTGAAATACAACAAGGAAAAGGAGATCAGCACAGTTTCACACAGCTAGGGACAGCAACAGTGGTTTCAGCTTGAAATCCAGTGAAACCAGAAATGAAATTCACCAGCAAATAGACTCAAAACTGACTGACCCAGCCAATTTCAACTTGAAATGATCAAAATAGCCCAAATACACCCAAAAAACACCTCAAATTTGAACTAGGACACTTCTACAACTTCAGCACTTAAATGCAAAACCTAAAGATGAGAATTACTGCTTAAAATTCAGAATTAACAGGGAAAATTCAATGGAACAGTATTTTTTTTTTATTTTTGAAAGTTTTCTGTTGTTTTTGGATTTTTTTGGGTGGAAATTCAGATCTAGAAGAAAATTTGAACTATATGAATGCAGATTTTTCACTTCCTTAGGTTTTGAAGTTCAAATTTGAACTTCAGAACTTTAGAGTGGGATTTTGGGGAAAATTAAAAGCTGGAATGTTTTTTTTGGAATTTTTCAGAATCTAAAAACTTGTTAGTGAAGGCATTAGGAGTGCCTTTTGTAGGCAAAGAATGGGGCAGAAGATTCTGGAAGTTTTTACCTATTTTACCTCCTTTTTAATTTCAGATTTTGACTATTGGACCCTAAATTAATGCCTTGTTATCCAAGTTACTGCATTAAAATACAGAAAACTTACACTAAAGCCCCCTTCTAGAAGGTCCTAGGGTATTCTTTTAACTACACAATGCCTATACTACCCTTGCCTTTGTTTTGAATTTACCAATCTTAATAAAACTACCCTTTCCCCATGCCCAAACTACCCTTATTACCTCCTAAAATTACTGACACTAATTAAACTCCAGCAGCTATAACCAATCAACTATACTAACTTAAACTAACTAAGACTAATTAATTGAAATTGAACTGTAATTTTAATGAACCATTATCTAACAATTAAAAATGAAACTAAAGTAAAATTCATATCAACAACACAATCATGTATCAAAGGCGGGCGTACACAATATGAATCAATAGAATCGAAATTAATGCTAAGGAGACTAGTCAGAAAACAAAACCAAACTAAACTATTCAATAAAGTAAAAATTAAGGAACTAACCACTGAATTAAACCAACAATATCATAACCAAAATCAAAACAAAACTAAAAATCAAAAATTATGCGGCCTAAGTCAACTAAATCAAAAACAAAATTAAACTAGAAATTAGAGGCTATGAGAGCAGAATTAATCAAACAAGAAAAAAATCAATTAAAAGGAAGAAACTCACTGATTCTGGTCTTCAAACTTAATCGATTGAATTCTAATTAATGTTATAGGTTCATTTTGTCAAAAACAAACGTATAACATTAACTACGATTCTCAGAATTATTAGAACTCCAGACAGGTGAAAAACTCGAAAACCCTAGATGTGAAATTGGAGACGGCATGGTGAACTTCGAAAAAAATAACCACGGATTTGTGAAGGGGAGGACGAGTAGACTGTATGGTGAAGATTTGGAATCATTTGGATGAACTTGTGTTTTGAGACCCGATTTTCAAACACATATTCGAAGCTTCTGGGTTTGATTCGAGGGAATATAGTCGTCGATTAGTGATGAGGGAGAGGAGAGGGAGCTGTGGTGTTATTTTGGCCGGGTTTGGAATAAGTAGTAATTTGACCAGAATTTTCGAATTAATATTCGAGAAGATGGGTTGTGATTCTAGGGGGATGGTTATGGGGGTTGGAAAGAGGAGGGGAAAATGAGTTTGTGGTGAAGTTTTGGGGCCATTTGGAGCTTCGCCGCCGCCGCCGGCGATTTCCGGCCGGCGGCGGACGGCGGAGGGACGGTGGCGTTACGCCGGCGTGCATTAAGGGGTTCTGAGAGATGATTGAGGGGTGGGGGGGGTCTATCCGACACTTTTATATTAAATGAGGAGGGACTTCTCGACCGTTGGATCAAGCAACCTAGACGGCTAGGATTAACCTGACGTAAAACGACCTCGTTTAGTCATTAGGGGGTCTGGACCGGGTTGGACGATGGGTCTTGGGCTCATTGACCGGGTTATTTCGTTTGGGCTCAGCCATTTTGGCCCAAATTCGGGTCTTTTAAGACCAACTTTTCTCTTTTTCTCAAAAATTAAGTCCTACTTAAAGCAAACCCATCACAAATTCAACAATTAACAAAAAATGCAAAAATAGACTATTTTTGTTATTTTCTTTATATTTTGTTTTAAAACAATTTAACTACTAATTAATCCTAAAAATATGAAATTGAATCCTAAATGCAAACGCGAAGTGAATTTTTTTTTATATTTTTCATATGAATTAAAATGCACAAATAAATGCAAACAATTAACAGAAAATAACACAAAAAAATTCACAAAATTGCAGAATAATGAAAGAAGTCATTTTGTTTGAATTTTTGGGAGTAATTCACTTAGGGCAAAAACCACGTGCTCACAGCTGCCCCTCTTTGCTCGGGAACACGCAGAGTTCTCGGGCAAAGATAAGTGAGCGGATACGAGCGATTTTTGCCCGTCCGAATACTCCATGTGAAGCATTTTTGAAAACCGTCTGACCGAACCCTGCTTCAAAGGTTGCCTACATATCCTTGGCTGTAAAGTAATCAGGTCAGTGTACTTCTGGAAATTTTGGTAGTTGGGACTACCGGGAGCTGTGATTTCATTGCTGTTGCTGCTGCTACTGCTTGTTGACCCCCTTATTACACCAAAAGGAAAATCAAAGCTAAGCTAGTTATGCCTATCAACTATGAGTTACAAGATTCCTATCTATAAATCTCTTGAAACTTGATCTTGAGTTTTAGCTGTTTTTTGCTGTGGACTCCGATCTGAATCTTGATGCTCGCAGGCTGTAGGTGTCAGTTCTTTCTTCAGTATTGGGTCAAAACAGGATCAGCGGAACTTGTGGCTTCAATCAGATTTTGAGCAATCCGCACCCTTGCTTGCCTCACTTTGAGTTCATTTCTTTTTGTTCTTTTCTTCTTTTCTTGACTCTGGATTGAGACTCATTCCATTGGTCATCTCACCTTGTGTCTTGAGGTCGACCTGCTTAAGATACCAAAACAAACAAACGAACGAAATTTTCTGCCCCAGTTTTCACTAGGAAAATTTCGTGGGTTAGTTGTGACACATATTTAAGCAATAAAATCAAGAATGTGTAGAGAGATCCTTGGTTTTTTGGCCGGGATTTGGAAAGAAAAAGCTCCACGGTTTTTTGGCCGGGAGATCCTCGGTTTTTCGGCCAGAATTTGGAAAGAAAAGTCTCCACGGTTTTTTGGCCGGGAGATCCTCGGTTTTTTGGCCGGTATTTGGAAAGAAAAAGCTCCACGATTTTTGTCCGGGAGATCCTCGGTTTTTTGGCCGGGATTTGGAAAGAAATAGCTCCACAGTTTTTTGGCCGGGAGATCCTCGGTTTTTTGATCGGGATTTGGAAAGAAAAAGCTCTACGATTTTTTGGCCGGGAGATCCTCGGTTTTTTGGCCGGGATTTGGAAAGAAAAAGCTCCACGATTTTTTGGCCGGGAGATCCTCGATTTTTTGGCCGGGATTTGGAAAGAAAAAGCTCCACGATTTTTTGGCCGGGAGATCCTCGATTTTTGGCCGGGATTTGGAAAGAAAAAGTCCACGATTTTTTGGCCGGGAGATCCTCGGTGTTTTGGCCGGGATTTTGAAAGAAAAGCTCCACGGTTTTTTGGCCAGGATTTGGAAAGAAAAAGCTCCACGGTTTTTTGGCCNGAATTTCCATATTAATCGAGTATTTCTTCTTTTTAATATTTGGAAAATATTTTTTGGCCGGGATTTGGAAAGAAAAAGCTCCACGGTTTTTGGCCGGGAGATCCTCGGTGTTTTGGCCGGGATATTGGCAAGAAAAAGCTCCACGGTTTTTTGGCCGGGAGATCCTCGGTTTTTTGGCCGGGATTTGGAAAGAAAAGGGATTTTGAAAGAAAAAGCTCCACGGTTTTTTGGCCGGGAGATCCTCGGTTTTTTTGGCCGGGATTTGGAAAGAAAAAGCTCCACGGTTTTTTGGCCGGGAGATCCTCGGTTTTTTGGCCGGGATTTGGAAAGAAAAAGCTCCACGGTTTTTTGGCCGGGAGTTGGAAAGAAAAAGCTCCACGGTTTTTTGGCCGGGAGATCCTCGGTGTTTTGGACGGGATTTGGAAAGAAAATGCTCCTCGATTTTTTGGCCGGGAGATCCTCGGTTTTTGGCCGGGATTTGGAAAGAAAAAGCTCCACGGTTTTTTGGCCGGGAGATCCTCGGTTTTTTGGCCGGGATTTGGAAAGAAAAAGCTCCTCGGTTTTTTGGCCGGGAGATCCTCGATTTTTGGCCGGGATATTTAAGGAATGGGATCCTATGCTACCATGATTTGTTTTTCTTTTGGGATTTTCATTTTTATTTCCTTCCTTCTTCCTTTTTCTTTTTGTTTTCCTCTTTATATGCTTTCCTTTTTGTTTAGCAAAACGCATGAAAGAATTTTGGGGGGGGGGGGGGGGACTTCCTTTTTGGTCGTTTTCCTGCTGCAAAGCTGTTTCAGCGCTTGCGCATTTCATTTCCTTTTGGATTACACCTACTTCTTGCATGGTTGCTTTGAATTAGACCTGTTTTCAACAAAGAACAATTTGTTAGTTTGAAATGGTTGTTGGTTTTGTGGCCTTGATCATCTCAATTGCTTGATCCCGGCCCCTTTCCATTGAGAACCCTGCTGCTTGTTGATCTTGAGGGTGAAGTGCTTTTCCAAACCGATAATATTCAACTCTCGGGATCCCATTATGACTTGCCCGTATGGGCTCTGGCCTTTTCACTTTATTCTGCCCTTGCCTTTGATTTTCTTTCTTTTCCAATATTTTTGCTTCGAAAGCATCAACCACTATGGTTAGTCGGGATTGGCCTGACGCACTCGCTGAGGCTGGGTATTTTCTTCGACTCTGACCAGGCAGAGCCCTGTGAAGCTGGTCCTGCCACCTTTTCTTTGTAATAGTTACGGAATCAGAGTTAAACCGAAAGGGATTCAAAGAAAAAGTATGCAAAAGGCAAGCATATGATTTTAAAGAGAAGCGTCCCTTTCGGGGGAAAAGAAAGACTTATCTGGGGTGTGCATGCTAGCTTCAAATGAACATGACATGCTTCTTGGACTGGACGCCCGACCCACACAAACTTTCCAACTTCCCGTGAAACCATCGACCCGCATTCCAAAACCAGGGAACCTTGCCAGGACTCTTTTAGTGATGAGATGTCTTCTTTTCGGCTGACAGCGCCCTTTGCGGGTTTTCGCCAATCGACCTCTCTCATTTCTCTTCTCAGCGTCGCCCGATAGTGCTCTTTGCGAGTTTTCACTAAGCGGACTCTCTCATTTTCAGTTTCTCTACTCACCATCGCATTATGGTGCCCGAAGGTTTTCACCGATAAGACTCTCTCATTTTATTTCTCTCAATTTGGACTATACCAGCTTCTAACAATGTTGCTTTTCAATTCCCACGCCTTTGTCAATTGATCGGAAGGACTTGGACGAGGTCTTTGGGGTAAAAGAAATTTTGGGCGGAACTACAACTTTGGAACCATTTCGGCGGATTCATGGCCGAACCATTATATCATCTGCCCCAGTTTCATCTTTTGGGGAAATTGGGATTTTTGTTTTGGTGTGACTGAACCCCAGAGAGAGGCTGCTACGTATCCTTTCGGAATCAAGTCAAACGTAGTTCAGGGAAACATTTGTTTTTGGTTGTTTTTGTTTTTGTTTGTTTTTGTTTTTTCTTTTCTTTTCCTTTTTCTTTTCATCATATTCTCTTTTCTTTTGTTTTTTTCTTTTTTTTTTCTTTTCATATTTTTTTTTCTTTTCCTTTTTTTTCTTTTTTTTTCCTTTGTCTTTTCTTTTTTTTTTCAATAATACTTTCCGGTTCCAAAGGGGGTAACCAAGGAAAGGTAACTGACTCAAAGGGTTTGCGAAGGATTGATAGTGTTTGGATAGCGGGAATAAAAGCCTTCGTCATCTCAATTGAACAAAGTCGTCAGCGCAGAGAATCTAGACATAGTACCTTTTTGCTGCATCCGCATTCACAGCTGCTTCGGGATCATTGCCTTCGATGTCTCCCAAATACAATGCTCTTCTCGGCAATATTTTCCGGATGATGTATGAACCCTTCCAATTAGGAGCAAATTTTTCTTTGGCTTCCTGGTGATGAGGGAGAATGCATCTTAACACGAGTTGTCCCACTTCAAAATTCCTGGATGCACCTTCTTGTTGTAAGCGCGGGCCATTCTTTGTTGGTACAACTGCCCGGATGTGCCCTGAGTCAGCACACTCTTTTGTTGTAATGTATGGACCTTTCCAAACCGCGAACCAATTTTCCTTCAATTGTTCCAATTCTTTGTTTTATTTCCTCAAGGTCACCTTCTTTGCATTTCGACTCTTGATTCATGATTTCAAAATCTGACAGCGTTTTGGGGTATAGGCATGAAGTCCGCAAGCATGTCATGTTATTTAAAGCTGCATTATTAGAGCTAAAGAGAAGAAAATGAAGGAGAAAAATAGCAAAATCAGAAAGAAAAATGAACGAAGAAGTTTTGATTTCATTTTTTTTTTTTGGAATTTTGAAGATAACAGGGTTCACATTCGGGAATTTAAAGACAAGAAAACTACAGGAAACATCCGAGTTACACCCTAGAATAACTCGGGATGCAGAAAAAGTAGCAGGACAGGTCTACCGGGACTCCCGCCTGATCGGGAATGGCGTAGCCTTCCAATTTTGGAGTTTAGCATCTGGTCCCATGTAGAGCACCTCAGCGGTGCTAGTCCCTTCTCCCGCCTGGACCATGTGGGTTTCGTAGAGCATTTTCCTCATTGCCCCACGTAGTTTCTCACTTTCTTCAGCCATGAAAACCTCATCATCTTCCTCTTTACCGTACTTAGGCTTGACAAAAGTTCATACAAATGTACCACCTCATAATCGGCCATTTTCATTTTTTGAAAGAATACTTCTGCTTCCTCAGCACTCACATGCTTCTTAGGCGAGAAACGCCTTCCGGTGGCATTGTTTACCTCCTCTACATTTGAAAACTTCTCAACAAGGGGGTTTTCAAGCAGCTCTCCCAAGATCTCTTTACCCTTGTACGTAACCACCGTCTAATGATAGTTCCATGGTACCGCAGCAGGGTTCGTCATAGGCTTCTGTGGTACGCGTCCAATAACCACTGGCTCACTCAGCCGAGGTGGTACCCCGCACCACATAGGCTTGCTTGGGTATGTACATTTGTGTTCCTTTCAAATCAGCTTTCTTTTCTGGCTCTGTCTTGGTGATTTTGCTCTTCTTTTCCCCTTTCTCTTGCTTCGGGGCCACCTTGGGCTTTCTTTCTGCATCGGCGATAGCAATTATAGCTTTTAAGGCTGGATCGAATTCTCTGTCCTCACAGATCATCCCGATTACTGGCCCGTTGTTGTGAGCGGGCAACGGATTATTGGTCACATTTGGGACATCCTCATCCCTCAACACAATTTTCCCTTGCTTTATTAAGTTCTCCACCGCTTGTTTCAGAGTCCAACAGTCATCTGTATGATGGCCTTCTGCCCCTGAATGGTATGCACACCTGACACCAGCTCTGTAGGCAGGCGATGCCGGGTTTTGTCTGTTCTGAGGGACCGGCTGCAGCAGACCCATTTGGACAAGCTTCGGGAATAGACTAGAGTAAGATTCACCAATTGGGGTAAAGTTTGGTCTCCTGGGTGGTTCTCGAGGACGGAAGTTATTCTGCGGAGGTCGGGGATTATAGTGGTTCTAGTGGGGAGGCTGATCTCTTGGGAATAGAGGTTGATTTCTGTTGGCATGTGGCTGCGGTCGGGCAAAGGGTTGAGCGTTCATGACCGCATATGGTTGTGGGGCATAAGCCATGTCAGGATGAGGGTAGTAGTGTTGAGAGGCTCTCTCAGAAAACATGGGTCTAGCAGCCCGGTGTCTCCTTGCCCCTGATGCTGCCATAACCGTTCCTTCTTTCTTATTACCTTTGGCCATTCCTCCAGACCCGCCTTGGATGGCTTGGGAGGTTGCTCTGATAGCCGATTGACTCAAAATCCTGCCAGCTTTCAAACCGTTTTCTACCATTTCACCAATTTTAATCGCCTTTGCAAAAGGCTTGCCCATGGCCGACATCATGTTTTGGAAGTAATCTGCTTCCTGGGCCTGGAGGAAAACAGTGACCATTTCTACTTCATCCATGGGAGGTTTCACCCTCGATGCCTGTTCGCGCCACTTAATAGCATATTCTCTAAAACTTTCCGAGGGCTTTTTCTTCAAATTGGCCAAGGAGTTCCTGTCTGGCGCGATGTCGATGTTGTATTGAAACTGCCTTACAAAATCTCTGGCAAGATCGTCCCAAATGTGCCATCGTGAGACGTCCTGGTCCATATACCATTCCGAGGTAATGCCTACTAAGCTTTCTCCGAAGTAAGCCATCAACAACTCTTCCTTTCCGCCAGCCCCACGCAACTGATTGCAATACTTTTTAAGGTGAGCGATGGGATCGCTGTGCCCGTCATACTTCTCGAACTTTGGCGTTTTAAAACCCATGGGCAGGTGCACGTGAGGGAACATGCACAGATCTGTATAAGAAACACTCTTTTGCCCACTCAAACGTTGCATATTCTTCAAACTCTGTTCAAGGCTTCTCATTCTTTTTGCCATCTCATCTTGTTCAGGAGCTTTGGGAGTTTGATCTTGTCCTGGCATAAGCTCAAATGGTGGTGGCTGAGAGTAATTATATGTGGGATATTGAGGAGGATCCACTGGAAAGATAGGGTTTTGGAAGGTGAAAGCTGAGAGATCAAAGGCATGCCTTGGCAGTGAGGGTTGTGTTGTAGCAGAGCATGGTGGAGCAGTGAAGATGTTAGGAGCTGCTCCCGCTGGGAACACCTGGGGGCAGACCTCAGAAGGTGTTCCGACGAAATGAGCGGTCATGGTAGGTTGTCCAAACCCATGAGGATGACTGATAGGGACAGTAGTAGCACCTCCAGCTCTAGGGAATAACTCTGGGAATCCGAGAATGTTGCTCCGAGGTTCCTTTCCATTGTTGCAAGCATCCCACATTTCCATCAAGCGCAGGCGCAAGATCCGATTTTCTTCAGCTGTAAAAGATTCAGAGGCCGGGACCCCCGAGATGGGGCTGTCTTCAGAGATGGGGACTGCGGGCAAAGTCATTTCTGTAGACATTTCCACACTTCCTTTCGATTTGGTAAAGTATTGATGCGATGCCAGCTTACCACAACCAACCACCGTTTCTAAAGGCTAAACTGGAATTGACAGCAACACACGGTTAGTTTGAGATAAGTAACAGATAGGTAATCGCACATTAGGGTGTGATGCACCTATACAGTTAAACTGATGTCTACATGTTTGCACTGGTTACATGCGTCATCCCGGCTTTTATTTTTCTATTTTCTCTTCTTTTGGTTTCTATTCTTTGTTTTCCTTGCTTTTCTTTCTTTTTCTATTTTTTCTCTCAATTTTCTTTTCCCTCTGTTTTTTCATTTTCTGCTTTTCCCTTTTCTTTTGCCATGGGTTTTCTCTCGATTCCTTATTTTTCTCTTTTTGCGTTTCTTTTCCTCTCTTGTTTTTCTTTTATTAACTCCCCTGTATATTTTTTCCTAGGGCTACGGTCGAATCCTATGGAGATTGCCTACGTATCATGACCCCGCATAAATCAGACCAAGCGTAGTTCTTGCAAATAAATGCAAACATAAATACAAGAAATACAGAAACAATTTTGGGAATTTTCAAATTTTCATTAATAACAACCGCAGTTACAAAGCTACTAGACTATTTATTTTTCTTTACTCGGAAATAGAAAGTACAAAAAACCAGACTCAAAAAACTACAGACTCGATTTTTTTTTTTTTAAGAATACATCAAAGCTTCAAATCCTGGGGCCCGCGGGGCATCACTCGGCATCACCGCGGGCCTGCGTGCAAGACCCTTTTGCAACTGATCCAGATCGTTCATGACCTGGCAAACAAATATCATCACGGAGGCAAAGAACGTGGTACGACCCATCCGCTCACCGGCCTGACACTTCATGACAATGTAGTTAGCAATGTTTCTGATTCTCTCTCTGATTTGACCTTTCTCTTGGAGTATCCTAGCACCTGAGAATCCTGGAAGTGAAGATCTTGTAACAATTTTATTTCCTTTTCCATATTGGCGATTAACCCATAGCATTGTTCCCTCTCGGCCTGTAACTCTTTCTCCCGACGAGCTGCCTTTTCTTCAAGAGTATTCATTTTTCTTTTCATGTTGGCAATGGTTCCCTCATAGTTCTTCTTCATTTGTTGTACAAACTGGGCCCTTTCCTCGGTCTTCTTTGCCCATTGTGCCCGAAGCCTTGCCATATTCCCTTCGGATTTTTCCAATTCTTCCTGACAGTCCAGGACTTGTTTCTTCAACCCTCTTATCAATCTCTCGTCGGATAGACTTCTTTCTCAATTCCTGGCATCTAATTTCATTTGTTGAATTTGGGCCTTGAGAGCTTCATTCTCCTGGGCCAGTTGCTTTTTATCTCCTTCATCGGCTGTGGCTTGCAAGCTGTTTTTAAACCGAAGCTCCTGAACCTGTTTTTCCAATGCTCCTATTCGGGCCCTATACTCTTTTTCCTTAGCTAACCAATCCCACTGCACCTGAGCCTCGCTAGTTAATTGTTGCACATGTGGCCTTTTGGCGGGTCTCTCGGGGATTTGAAATCTTTTACCAAACCAAACCAAGTATTTGGGATCTACCTCACCTCTGGCTCGGTCCTGTACTATAGTTTTAGGCTCAAGGTACCTGCACTCATTCCATATCTTTAGGATTCGGCCTTCAGGGAATGCAGCTTTTGGGCCTAACTCAATGACTTGCCCACTCAGGTCTTCATCGTTGTGCACCGTCTAGAACCTTCCAAATTGTCGCAAAACTCGGTAAGGAGCATAAGGTTGAATGCTTCGAATACCCATCAAAAGAATATAAGAGACCTCTGCTGATGTGTATACAGCTTCGGTAGCAGGAAGCCATCCGTAAGCCCATTCAACTTTATCTGTAGTGAGGGATCTTAAACATGACGACCAGGCCTCAGTACCCTCAGGGAACTCAATACCTGTAACTCGGGTCTCGAATTCTGCAATACAACTCAACCCGGTTAAAACGTAATTCATGTAACCTGTGCGGTGACAGAGGTGTTCTTGTATCCACAATTGCAAGAGCAAATTGCAACCTTGAAAGAATTTCTTCCCTTCTCGACATTTGGTCAGAGCTCGGTACATTTCTGCTACAATCAGGGGTACCACTGTGCTAGTAGGTTTCTTCATGGCAACATCTAGCATCCCTACTAGGCCAAGGTCTATGTGACCATCTTTCCTAGGACAAGTTATCACTCCCAAAAAGGCCATCATAAAGGCTAATCCCCGTCGGGCTTCCCATTTGTCTTTATTTCCAGCATGTGTTAATCTTGTATTGGGTTCCTAAAAACCTTTGGGGTTACCATACCGGTGATATAAGAAATGCAGTGTACAACACCCCTCCGCCAGATGCAGGTCTTGAATATCCCGACTGATGTTCAACAAATCCAGGAACCTATGAAGAGTCACCGGTCGTGGGGCCAATGGGTATCTACCGCGGAGGTTCCCGTTGAGACCTGCGTATCCGGCGATCTCTTCCAATGTAGGTGTGAGTTGAAAATCTGAAAACCGGAATACATTACGGGTCGGGTCCCAAAATGGTATCAGTGCCTCAATGACATCCTTCCTTGCTCTGATTTTCAATAAATCTACGAGACCGCCCAGGCTTTTGACCACAGTATCTCTGCTTCCTTTTCCAAGTCATGCCACCACATATGGAGTTTCAAAGGGATCTCGCTCAGGACTGAGAAGGTTTCGATGTCACTTGAATTCATCCTGCACATTATTTAGGGGAACTTAATGATTTATTTTGAAAAATGGCTATTTGTGCAAAAATTCT
>NW_017670507.1:273450-277548 GCF_001879085.1 Nicotiana attenuata | reverse complement strand
ATGGTATGGCTTTGTTCTTGGTCTTGTTTAATAGATGTCGAGTGCCGCTTTTCCCCGTCCGAGAATCTCCATCTGCTCTAAGTGGGCGCGAGCTAGAATCCTTATGTCAGCTTGCTTGTTCAAAAGACTGTCTCTTTACCCCTTGCATCTTCATCTTTTCGAAAGCCCAGACCATTCTTCTGGATCTGCATTAGTCCTATTTCAGGTGCATATTTACTGATTTACAAATGAAAATTTGAAACCAGTTCCTTATGCTACTTGCACTATTGAAAGCTAAACAATTACCAGATACAACTATACTAAGTCATTGAATATTAAACAATTCTACATGATTCAACAACCACAAAATAATCCCAATTCATGTCAACAGTCCTATTTAAACAGTCCATTCAATTACAAATAAGTATAGTTTAAACACATGTTACTAGTATCAAAACTAACAGCAATTATGAGAACAAATTCAAATAGAAAAGTTTGTATTCTTCATCAGAGGACTTCAAAGTGCATACACAACGATGTTTGTTTCCAGGACTTCTAAATCGAGGAAATGTACTTGGATATCAAATTAACAGGGAAAATAGGAATCAGCAGCAGTCAGCAACAAAACAGCAGGGTCAGCCAATAATTCCAGTAGCAGAAATTAATTTAGAAAAATCAGGCAATGGTATCACACCAAATCAGCACTAAATACACCCAAACAAGCTCGAATACACTCCAAAACCCCTTTGAAATTGAAGCTAGAAGCAATAGGAAACTCAGCTGATAACTAGCTTGCAATCAACTCAAAATTTTGAGGAAACAGTAGTTTTTTTTTGAAATTGTCTGCTGGATTTTTGGATTTTTTTTTGGATTTTTTTTTGACAGGAATAAGGATCTAGGAGAACATTTGAACTATAGAAATGCAGATTTTAACTTTCTTAGGCTTTGAGATTCAAATTTGAACTTTAGACTTGAAGAAAAGAATTTTTTAGGGGGAATTTGAGGCTGGTAAGGACTTGGGGATTCTTCTGACTTCCAAAAACTTCCTATTCAAGGCACTTGAATGCCTATTTATAGGCAAACTTAGGGTGCAACTTCAGATTTTCATTTTACTCATTAGTCCCTATTTTATTTCCATTTCTTTCCCTCATTTTCTGACTTGTTATACAAGTAACTACACCTATTTTGTGAACTTCAGTTCAAAACCCCTTCTAGAAAGTCCTAGGGGGTTCTATTCTGATTTTTTCATGCTTGAAATCCCTAAACTACCCTTACCCCATTTCAATATTTACTAAATCTGATTAAACTACCATTTCCATGCCTATACTACCCCTGAAACCCTCTGAAATTACTAGCACATATCAACTAACCCAGCCCCCTTGGTCTCAATTTACCATAGTTAGTCAATGTCAGCTATAACCAAACAACTATACTAACTTAAACTAACTAAG
Organism: Nicotiana attenuata; assembly: GCF_001879085.1. Taxonomy (NCBI): domain Eukaryota; kingdom Viridiplantae; phylum Streptophyta; class Magnoliopsida; order Solanales; family Solanaceae; genus Nicotiana; species Nicotiana attenuata. Next base: position 276,118 of record NW_017670507.1, on the reverse strand, counting down.
ACTAATTAATTGAAATTGAACCGTGATTTTGATGAACCATTATCTAACAAGTAAAAATAAAACTAAAGTAAAATTCATATCAACAACACAATCATGTATCAAAGGCAGGCGTACACAATATGAATCAATAGAATCGAAATTAATGCTAAGGAGACTAGTCAGAAAACAAAACAAAACTAAACTATTCAATAAGGTAAAAATTAAGGAACTAACCACTGAATTAAACCAACAATATCATAACCAAAATCAAAACAAAACTAAAAATCAAAAATTATGCGGCCTAAGTCAACTAAATCAAAAACAAAATTAAACTAGAAATTAGATTCTATGAGAGCAGAATTAATCAAACAAGAAAAAATCAATCAAAAGGAAGAAACTTACTGATTTTGGTCTTCAAACTTAATCGATTGAATTCTAATTAATGTTATAGGTTCATTTTGTCAAAAACAAACGTATAACATTAACTACAATTCTCAGAATTATCAAAACTCCAGACAGGTGGAGAACTCGAAAACCCTAGATGTGAAATTGTAGACGGCCTGGTGAACTTCAAAAGAAAATAACCACAGATTTGTGAAGGGGAGGACGAGGAGACTGTATGGTGAAGATTTGGAGTCATTTGGATGAACTTGTGTTTTGAGACCCGATTTTCAAACACATATTCGAAGCTTCTGGGTTTGATTCGAGGGAATATAGTCGTGGATTAGTGATGAGGGAAAGGAGAGGGAGCTGTGGTGTTATTTTGGCCGGGTTTGGAATAAGTAGTGATTTGACCGGAATTTTCGAATTAATATTCGAGAAGATGGGTTGTGATTCGAGGTGGATGGTTATGGGGGTTGGAAAGAGGAGGGGAAGATGAGTTTGTGGTGAAGTTTTGGGGCCATTTGGAGCCGCCGGCGGCGGCCGGCGGAGGGACGGTGGCATTACGCCGGCGTGCACTAAGGGGTTCTGAGAGATGATTGAGGGGTAGGGGGGTCTATCCGGCACTTTTATATTAAATGAGGAGGGACTTCTCGACCGTTGGATCAAGCAACCTAGACGGCTAGGATTAACTTGACGTAAAACGACGTCTTTTAGCCATTGGGGGTCTGGACCGGGTTGGACGACGGGTCTTGGGCTCATTGACCGGGTTATTTCGTTTGGGCTCAGCCATTTTGGCCCAAATTCGGGTCTTTTAAGACCAACTTTTCTCTTTTTCTCAAAATTGTTTTCTCTTTTCCCTTTTATTTTCATTTTGTATTTTTTATAATTTTCTGACTTTATTAAAATGCAAAATTAAAATAAAGACCAAATTTATTTCCAAAATTAAACTAATTAAGTCCTAAAATTGATTAAGTCCTACTTAAAGCAAACCCATGACAAATTCAACAATTAACAAAAAAAATGCAAAAATGGACTATTTTTGTTATTTTCTTTATATTTTGTTTTAAAATAGTTTAACTACTAATTAATCCTAAAAATATGAAATTGAATCCTAAATGCAAATGCGAAGTGTATTTTTTTATATTTTTCATATGAATTAAAATGCACAAATAAATGCAAACAATTAACAGAAAATAACACAAAAAATTCACAAAATTGCAGAATAATGAAAGAAGTCATTTTGTTTGAATTTTTGGGAGTAATTCACTCAGGGCAAAAATCACGTGCTCACAGATGATAATAAATTGCTATTTGTGGATCGGGCCGATCGCCTCGATAGTAAATAGAAGCATCTATGGTTCGCTCCATTCGACCCTCTGGCAGTGCACAGTTTATTATTATATCGGACCGGGTCGTACGATCTCGGCATAATGTGCGCATGTTAATTATGTGGAACTTTCCGTGAATTACACTACTTAAATTCTTGAAATGTAACTTATTGCATGATATGACCGAAATTAATAAGTTGTTAGGAAACTGTAACGACCCAACAGGTCGTTTTGAGCAATTTCGTCTGGTTCGGCAGCTTGAGGTCACGAGTGCTTCATACTATGTGTATCGACTTGCGTGCGCAGTCCGGGCGTGAAACCGAAAAGCTTTTATGTGAAAATATGAAAAAAAAACTAGTAATTTTTAGAGTTAAAATTTGGTTTTTAGTTGACTTTGGTCAACATTTTTGGTAAACGGACCCGAATCTGTGCTCCGACGATCCCGGGAGGTCCGCGACAAAATATGGAACTTTGGCGTATGCCCGGAATTGAATTCCGAGGTCCCTAGCCTTAGAAAATAATTTTTGAAGAAAATTGTTGTGCTGGTTTTTAAAGGAAATAAATAAATGAATTAATATTTGAACTCATTGGTATCGGGCCCGTATTTTGGTTCCAGAGCCTGGTACAAGTTTGTTATGATATTTAAGTCCTATCTGTAAAATTTGGTGAAAATCGGAATTGATTTGACGTGATTTGGACGTCCGGTTGAAAAGTTAGAAAATCATGAGTTTTGAGGTTAAATTCATAGTTATTGATGTTATTTTGGTGACTTGATTGCGCGAGCAAGTTCGTATGAAGTTTTTAGACTTGCGTGCATGTTTGTTTTGGAGCCCCGAGGGCTTTGGTGAGTTTTAGATAGGTTTAGGCTATGTTGCGCTTGTTTTTGGATGCTTCATCGTCATTTCTTCAAGCAAAAATAATACCACATTTAGCAAATGAGATCCAAATTCAGTTTTTAGTTTGAACCATTAGATCTG